>NW_024582839.1:417958-433979 GCF_018398535.1 Haplochromis burtoni
TCCTCTTTCAGCGAAACTGCACATATTTCAGCAGCATGGCACTTTACTAAAAACACCCTAAGCTGTCTTGCCTGCAGTCCAAATGTTCAATCATTTAAACCAGGGGTGTCAAACATACGGCCCGCGAGCCAGATACAATTATATCCGGCCTGCAAGATAACTTCATTATCATTATTATTCATTATTATTCTGTTACTTAAATATAGACATGTGTGGTCCCTACAAAAATGTCAAAATCTCAGCTGAAAGTCCAAACAAACCATTTCAATAACCTCCAAACAGCTAACAATTTAAAAACAACAACAACAACAATGATTAATATTAACTTCTTAAATTTTAAATGATTTGCAAATTTTCCAATTTTCTTTTACACAATGTTGCCCTTTTTCTGGGCAGAGATGTTACACATTCCACAGCACCCACTGCTAAACTATCGACATTTGTCTTGTTTATTGGTAGATATGTAAGTTTTTCTTAGAAAAGGTTAAACATTAAAATTTCAAATATATTGCAGTTTGTGATGATTTTATTTCATAAAAATGTCTTTCTTCCTTTATGATGTTTTGGTTTTTTCACAGCTTCTATCGGAAATCCAGAAAGTAAACTTTACTGAGAACAACACACAAATATACTTCGATAGTGATGGAGATCCCAGTTTGGGATATGATATTGTATACTGGAACAGGTCTGATTGCAACAAGAGTATGATAATACAAACTATTGGAGAATACAGTCCAGATGGAAAAATTACAGTCCAAACAGACCTTTTCAGACACCTCATAAATGACATGGTGAGATGAGTTTTTAACATTCATTTATGTCCCATTAAGGTTTATGAATCATGTACTCATGCTACTGTTTCTTTTGCAGGTCTCTGTTTACAATTGCTCAAAAAAATGTGAAGGAGGACAAGGATTTACATTAAAAGGAAAGTGTTGCGGAGTTTGTGCTCCGTGTGCAAGTGGAGAGATTTCTGATGGAAATCGTAAGTCTTTTATTCCAAATCTAAATTACACTGCTCAAAAAAACAAAGGTAACGCAGATCTGAATGAATGAAATATTCAAAAACTTTGTTCTTTACATAGTTGAATGTGCTTACAACAAAATCACACAAAAATTATCAATAGAAATCAAATGTAGCAACCCATGGAGGTCTGGATTTGGAGTCACACTCAGGGTCCTGGGTCTCCTGACCTAGTGTTTTCAGTTCTTTGTGATTTTTGTGTTATGTCTGGTTCATTTGTGATTTATTTTATGCTTCCTGGGTTTTGATCCCCTCTTGTTTCTCTGTGCCCTCCAGCATTTGGTGAATGTAACGATTACTTTAGTCTTCTGTGTTTAAGTCTTCTCTGTCTGTTTGTTCCCCCTGTGTCGTTGCCTTCTGTGTCTCCCTCTGTGTGACTGTCTATATCATGATGTGCGTTATTGTGCTTTGCTCCCACCCCTTGTGTTCTGTGTTTTCGTCTTCCCTTCGTATATTTCTTCATTCTCTCTCTCTCTCTCTCTCTCTCTCTCTCTCTCTCTCTGTACTTCCTGTGTTACGTTTAAGGTCCATGTCTTGGTGTCAGCGTTTTCAGTTTCGTGTCCTCCCATTCCTGTCAAGTGTAATTGTCCTCAGCTGTGTTCCTTGTGTGCTTCCACTTCCCTCATTACCCTCTGTGTATTTATGTCAGAGTCCCCCTCTGTTCCGTGTTGCGTCGTTCCTCATGCTATGTGATCCTTTGTGTGCCACTCTGTGGAACGTTAGATTATATTTTCCCAGTCTAGTTTATTTCATCATTAGTTGTATCATTTTCCTGCGTCTACAATAAACTGTCCTTTTGAGTTCATTCCCGTGTTGCGAGTCCTGCATTTCGAGTCCTGAGTCCAGATGTAATTTTATTGCCTATCTTGTCTTCCTAAATGTGCAAAGTGCATTATGCATTCATTATACTTGCCTGTTTAATATTAATTTATGATTGCAGCTTTTTTTCTCTCCAAATGATTATAGGATAGAAAAATATTGTCTTCTTTACTTGTGCTACTTGTGTTTTTGTTTCCTTCTGCAGATTCAACATGCAAGCATTGTGAAGATGGGGCATATTCTCATCCTAAAGAGAATACATGTTTGAAAAAAAGGGATGACTATCTCGATTGGGAAGATCCCTTCTCAATCATTCTCAGCTCCCTTGCAGTCGTTGGGATCATTGCTACCGTTGTGTTTGCTGTTCTGTTTGCAGTATATCTGAAAACTCCCATTGTGAAAGCAGTTGGAGGTTATTTGTGTTTTCTGGAGCTTTTTGCATTGCTGGCTGGCTTCTGTCTTACATTCACCTTCATAGGCAAACCTACTGAGAAGATTCACTGTGTAGGTGTTCCTCTCTTCGGCATAGCCTTTACTCTCTGCAACTCTTGCATTCTGGCAAACTTGCTTCAGATCTTCTTGGGCTTCAAGTTTGACCTTAAGGCAGAGTCTTGGATAAAGAAGCTGAATAAGCCATTGGTGGTGGTGACCATCATCTCTGGGATTCAGTTAGGCCTATCTGTCTCATGGCTGACCAAAGAACCACCACATCCTGACAATAAATCTTTAGATTACACTATCCTATACAACTGTAAGATTGAGCCCCATACATACTTTATAGCCATGTTAGTCTACAACACTTTCTTGGGCCTTATTTGTTTCCTGTTTGCATTCAAAGGTAGACAGCTGCCAGATTTGTACAAAAATGCTTCTTTGATCACCATCAGTATGCTGCTGTTTATAGTCATGTGGATCATCTTCCTCCCCATTTATTTGACCTTGACAGGGAAATACCAACCAGCAGTACAAAGTGCAGCCATCCTCACTTCCTGCTTCAGCATCCTTGGTTGTCATTTGGCCCCAAAATGTTATATTATGTTGTTCAGGAAAGAGCTTAATCATGAGCGCGCCATTGCTGAATACATTAGGAAGTTTTATGAGCAAAAGGGTATTTCTGTGGTCCACTCGCAGTGTCACACTTAAATTGTTCTGCAAAGGAATGACTCTTCCTGTGACAACGTTTTAATCAATATGTCTTTCTAGCAATTTAATATGTGATTTTTCCATAGGCTGTATATAAAGGATGAATGCAGCCACTGCCACATTACCTATTGGTTAGTGAATTCCTGTTGTGAAGCCTCCAGCTGAGTTAGGGACCACGTTGGGAAGGCAGTGTCTCTTTGTCTCATTGGCACCCTTCTGATTAATCCCTTTTTTAAATGTAATTTACAAAATGAGCTATTATTGTGTTCAGCAAGTCTAATTTAACCCTAACCCCCTAACTCAGGGGTCGGCAACCCGCGGCTCCGGAGCCGCATGTGGCTCTTTAGTCTTTATTTTGCAGCTCCGGGTGGTTTGGGAAATGAAATTAGAAGTATTTAGCTGAAGTGTATTTTATTTGTGTTTAGTTCTTTTTTTAACTTGTAGTTCTAAATTGGAAGATTATTGTGATTTTGAAATATAAAAATAAAATTATATCTTATTATTTTTTCATCGCTCAAAATAAGCGTCACACTCGCGGAAGCCGGTATACCCGCCGAAATGCCATGCATTTATCGAGACTTTCGACCCCAGGTAGGCCAATTATGGATCTTCGGATCCATATTATGTCGGCAGCTGTTCTCCACAGTGAACTATGTTAAAAACAAACACCGGGGCTCACGCCTCACAGATGACCGCTTACAGTCCTGCGTGAAGATGAAAGTGACTTCGTACAGCCCCGATTTGCAGACGCTGTGCGCAGAGGTTCAGGAGCAGAAGTCCCATTATAAAGATATCACGGTAGACCCGACGATGTTTGCATGAACACGCTTTTCAGCATCTCTTTATCGATCGCTTTTCACACACGGTTGTTGTACGCATACAGCCGGCTGTAGCTTTTCAGCTCACAGCCCGACAACACAACAGCAGAGAGAGGACATACTTTAAGGCGGCGAGGCGTGATTGTGGGTGCCGCTCAGGTGCGTCCGACTCCCATGCAGCTGCAGACCACGCCCCGCCACACACATTAACCAGGCAAAAAAAATATTTAGGCAGAATTTTGCAAATATCTTTTTTTTTTTTTTTAGCAGCATAGTGCTTTTTTTCAAATTATTTTTTAAAAAGTCAGGTCAAGGCTCCAAAAGCCCAAAGGCGATATAAGGGTGGCGGCTCACAACTGTTTTTGTTTGCTACATGGATCATTTTAGTTCAGCTGGGTGTCTTTCCTTTTCTTATATTTCTTTAAGAGTTCAAAATGTGTTAATTACATAAATAAAATGTAATTTTCTCTGTAGCACTTCATGGATTTCATAAGCAACACACCTTAGTTGCTCTGTGGATTCTTTTAAAAATCAGTTAAAAACTTTTCTGTTCAAACAAGCCTTTTGTTGATCTACGTATTTTATATTCTTTACATTATTTACATTTTATCTTTTACATTGTGTATAATGTCTATTGATTGTATTGTTTATTTTAATATTTGTGTACAGTGCTTTGTGACTGCCTGTCTATGAAAAGCCCTTGATAAATAAACTTTACTTACTTACTTTAGTTGTTCACACAAAGCATAAAGGTAAAAACCACAATATATACAGTGTTATCTTCATTTTAGATTTCAAAAAGTATTTGCTGCTCCTAGTGTTTTCTTTTGCGTGGAAACCGGGTCCAAGTGGCTTTTTGGGTGTTAAAGGTTGCAGACCCCTGCCCTAACTGAAATGAAGGAATCTTGGTTTACATCAAATCAGCGTATATATCAAAGCTCATCTTGTACAGGGCTTGGTGCCCAATCTCGGGTTAACTTGTCGTCCTGGCTCCCCCTTGCCGTAGCATGTATGTTGTAGCTTGTCAATCTGTAGCTAGTCTCTAGCTCATTATCTTATTCCAAATGTTGGAACACTGCAGCTACAATCACTGTTTTGCCATCAATATGGATGAAAATTCCATCATCCTATTCATGTAGCAGCTCGCTATTTTCGTTTCTTGCCCACCGAGTCTCTGGTTCCTCAACACCTGATGTAGACCTTACTAGAGTCCTCTCTCTGCGTTAAGCTTGGTTAGCAAGGACCTTTACTGGATACAAACACTACACGTGAGAATCAAACCTGCAACCCCTATTCCAAAGGGATGGAGTTTTACCGCTACACTGTCCAGCTGCTTTTGTTTCTGTTTATTCATATATACAGATAGATAGAGATATATATATTGTAACAGGGAGAGTGTATGAAATAAGATCTGCCTAAAGAAAATGACATATGTTTCATTAAAAATAGAAAAGATGTGTGATAAAGGTACGCCTAGCCTGCCTCCAAACAGCTGAGAAAGAGGGAAGGCAAAATTGACACAACACACAGACAAAAGAGTATAGTAGTGTAGAGACTAGAGTAGTGGTTAGACTACACGTCTTTAGAGCAGAGGATCGCAAGTTTGATTCCCACCTGGAGTGTCTGTATCCAATAAGGGTCCTTAGGCTAGCCTAGACTAGAACTCCCCCCTGCTAAGCGATCAACAAGGTCTGTGCAGCACTGTGGAAAATATCTGCAGCCGCCATTATCGAGACTAACTACAATAGGGCAGCAGTAATCAGTGAGATTCTTGGCTGAAAGGGCAGGAGGCTAAGATCAGGGTAGCATGGAGGGAGGTTGCAGAAGTACAAGAACCTGTCCATACCTGCCAAGCAACAACTACACCAGCAAGATCAAAGGCAGGAGAATAAACCAGCTGTTCTCCACAGAACCAAGGTATTCTGTGGAGAAAGATGTGGAACCAGTAACCATCACAGTGGCAGACAGCCAGCATGACTTTTAGCCCATGCCCTGGAAAAAGAAGGCCAGTGTGATGGTTACTGGCCATATCTTTCCATCAATCTCTCTGGTGTAGTTGTTGCTTGGCATATCTGAGGCATGGTTCCTGTACTTCTGCAACCTCCCTATGTGCTACCTTGATCTTAGCCTCCTGCCCTTTCAGCCAAGAACCTCACTGATTACTGCTGCCCTATTGTAGTGATCTAGTTAGTCTTGATAGACATTAACATCTAGCAGACCTAATATGGGGGTGATGATAACTGCCCCTGACCTGGCTCTCCCTTGCCATAGCACTTAATTTGTACCTTCCTTCTTGTCAGGGTGTCCTGGTTCCACAACACCTGACAAAGACCTTGTTGATCGCTTAGCAGGGTGGTGGGGAGTCGAGTCTAGTCTAGCCTAAGATACAGTCACTCCAGGTGGGAATCAAACTTGCGATCCTCTGCTCCAAAGACGTGTGGTCTAACCACTACTCTAGTCTCTACACTACTATACGCTCTTGTCTGTGTGTTGTGTCAATTTTGCCTTCCCTCTTTCTCAGCTGTTTGGAGGCAGGCTAGGCGTACCTTTATCACACATCTTTTCTATTTTTAATGTAACATATGCCATTTTATTTAGGCAGATCTTATTTCATACACTCTCCCTGTTACAATATAGATATATATATGCATATATGAATAAACAGAAATAAAAGCAGGAATAAAAGCAGCTGGACAGTGTAGTGGTAAGACTACATGCCTTTAAAATAGGAGTTGCAGGTTTAATTAATTCTCACCTGCAGTTTTTGTATCCAGTAAAGGTCCTTGCTAACCAAGCTTAACGCAGAGAGAGAACTCTAACAAGGTCCACGTCAGGTGTTGCGGAACCAGAGACGAAAATACCGAGCTGCTACGTGAATAGGATGATGGAATTTTCATCCATAAGTGTGTGAATGCAATCAGGACTCCAGATGCCTCTGTGATGACTTTATGTTTCTGTAAGTCTTGGTAACACACGCCCTTTCTTTAGAATTAAATAACTCGTCAAAAACAACCATATCAGAATGATTAATATAAGAGCAAACCTCACACTTTGCCCCCCAAAATTTGTACCTGTCATCTGTTTCAGTGAGAGGTGATCATCAGTCTTTCTGAAATGTAATTCACCATGCCGTCATTTTATACAACACGTTCTGCTCTGCTCTGAAATAACTCGAGAAATGGGTTGAATATTGGTTCAAACACGCAGATTATGCAGAATGTTTTTACAATTTAAATCCAGCACCAGTAACCAAAGCTGAAACTAAGAACGAAGATCAATCAGGGTAAAAACCAAACATTCATCAGCATCAGCGGTTAAACATGGACCATTTGTTACCTTGAATAATTTCACTTTTTCATAATGAGAGGCACAAACTGGGGTTTGTAGGGTGCTTTGGAAAATGTTTTGGTTGTAGTTTAGTTGCAGTCCAATAGGCTCTCGTAACCTGGCTCCAGTTAAGGAAGATTTAGGCAGGCTGTGACCTGTGCATAAATAAAGTAACATACAAATAACCATTTCCTGGATAGAGCCACTTTATTTCTTCATCACTAGAGCCAAATACTTTCCCCAGGATGGTGTAGATGCACAGAGAGTATTCATTAAGCTCACAATTTAGACTCATAAGAACAATGTTTATTTAGATTTTGAATTAAAGGAAACATGAACTATTTTCACTCAACAGAAAAATAAAGGTGGCACTTTCACAATTGCTTCACCTTACAAACTAAAAAATAAAATAAAAATTATGTGTATTTTGTGCAATTCCCCCAGAAAAAGATACCTTTGATGTCAATTAAATCCAGCCTGGGAAAGCTTTCAAATAAAAAGGTCAATACAATCAACTGCACAGCCACTCATATTATTTTTCAGATAATTGGGTTAAATGCTTCAGAGGGCACAAACAGCAAAAACATGGCCTGGAGGTCTAATGAAGTGAAGGCCAGCAGATAGAGCAACCTGAGCTAGCTCCCACCTGTCTCTCAATGAGGCCACATCCCTGAAAAGGGAAAAATTGGCCTGTGCTAGGCTGCTAGGCTAGCAGTAAATTAATGTTATCCCATCAGAGCAAGCAATGCAGCAGTGCTTCTCAAGTAAACAAGAAAACCAACTAAAACCTACCAAAGTGAAAATTATCTCTCTAGCCTGTTGTAAGCTTCTTGCCTGTTTGCATCCATCTTTTCGAATACTGCCATCTTGTGGCCTCTGTGGATAACAAAGCACATGTGCTCTCAGAACATTGAAAACAGAGTAAACTGCCGCCTCTCAACTCTCAAATGAACTCCAGACCTGCATTCACCTCTTCCCTCTGAAACCCCTCACACCCCCGACATACAAAAATCTGAACATCACCCTTTCACTGACTGCTCCACCCCCATTTGCACACCACAAACTCTCGCCCACAAGGACTCTGACTCTGTTGGACACTGTTGTTTATGTAAGATTGTATTGTCTTGTATTGTGTTGTAGGGGAGACCGGGGACAGTTGTAATTATTTTTGACATTTCTGTCTGTAACTTGGAGCTCTTTTAAGGTAGTGGATTCATAATATAATGGATAGTATTTACATGTCTCTAAATAGCACAGCTATTTTCTCTGCATTACAATTACTCATTGCATGGTATGGTCTCAAAAACAAAGAGTGAAATATTACAATTAACCTCATAGTGTGGGTTAGTTGTAACATATCCTGGGGTGAAATGTAACACAATGAAATAAGGGTACTGACAAAATCTTAAAATGTAATCTTTTTTATTCAACACCTGAATGCAACTAGAACTATTTATGTAGCTATGTATGTGTGTGTTACGACCCCCTCTGCTAGGCGACAGGTGGTGGTGGTGGTGGTGGGGGGGACATACACAAGCCCTCTCACGAAATCAGAGTAAATAAGGGGTTTTATTGCAAACGTTAAACTGAAAACCGAAGGGGCTGTTCAACAGACCACTGGGCAAATAATTAATACACAAAGAAAAGAACAGGCAAGAATAAAAGCTAAAGGTTAACTAAGGTGAGCCAGCAAACACAAGACTCTAATAAAACTAAGGTCAGCTATATATAAGAACTTACAGCATTCAACTGCTAGGCAGACAAGGGGGACACTGCATGTTCACATCAGCACAGCCATTTCCCATAGTGTGAGGGCTCTTCAGCCATTTATACTCCCAGGTGCAGACAATCAGCCAGTCAGTTGGTCCGGGAGTGTCGTGGGATCTCCAGGGAGCCAATCGTCCGTGTGGTCTGACACACTTCATTCTGCATAAAAGAAGGCTGGCACGGATCTCCCAGTAACCAATCACTCACGAGTCATAGCACACTTGGATTTGCATGAGAAGAAAAAAAGCAGTCTCACTCCCTCCAAGGCCCAGGGCCGTAACAGTGTGTGAGAGAGAAAGCAGAAATCTAGCTTTTGAACCCCCCAAAAAAGACAAATTATGGAATTCCCAACTGAATATTTCATTAATTTTGGCTGGTCTTCCTTGAGCTTGGCCTCATTGGCTCAGTGGGCATTGTAACCTACAACTCTTGCACCAACTTTTGAACATAACAATGAAGCTGAAAAAATGTGGTTGATTACATTGAGAAGAATTACTTTTTTTCATGGCTTACCTTGGTGTGGTTTGCAAAGTGCTTCAGAAAGATCAGGAAATGGGTTCCTTGCACCCATCCTGATTTATTTCCACTACCAATACTTCCTACTGGCCCATCTCTGACAAAGTGGTCTGCATATAGTATGCGTGGGAACACAAACATTGGAGGAATTGTGTTGCCAATGGCATTAACCGCATGTACAAAGGTGACCAGTGAACCTCCCTCTGCTGATGTCATTGCCCCAACTTTTTTAATATAATTTAAAGTAATATTGTGGTAAGTTGTAATATTTGCATGACTGTTACAACTACCTCAGGCTGTTGCTGTTACAACTGACCCAGACTCCTATAGCCATGAACTAGCTAACATTACAGCCAACAGCTAAAACATTTGCACTAAAGACCTACACAGATTATATCCCCATAGACATACAAATAACATAATTTAAGTTTGATGAGTTCAACTGCAAAGCAGATAATGCTATTAGAAATTGAAATAGAGTAAAAAAAAATTGAACCCCCCCCCCCCAAAAAAAAAAAACACTTTTTGGCATACAAATGACTTTTTTTCTTCTTAAATTGTCTGTGTTTGCCAAAATGTGCTAATTTTTCACATGTGATAGAAGAACTGAGTTGGGCATGCACAGGATGAATCACATCATTTGAAACTAAGCCCTGATTGGAGAGATTGGAAGTGTTACAACTGACCCACATTGCAACTATCCCCAGTCTCCCCTACATAAGACTTTTATTTTATTTTTATCTTTAAGTTATTCGTTATACACTGAGGGCCATGGGAGCATTGCTATTTCAAATTCCTGTGTATGATCAGTACATATGGTCTTTGACAATAAAGCTGATTTTGACTTTGACTTGACTTTGCTGACTGCTTGCTGCACGGGAGGAGTGGGGCGGAGCGGTGGAGGATCCTCTGGCTGGCTGGAGTAGCAGCAAATAACCATTTAACAAAATAAAAACAAAACAACAAAAATACCAGAAATTATGATATAGATTTATAATTTACATCAATGTGTTTTCTAAATTCTATCACACACATATACGTGAAAAGTAAGCGCAAGGGCACTCGTATGGCGTTATTTTTGTAGCCCTATTCTGAACGCACGTAAATAATCTTTGCAAGTACAAATGTTGCATTTTGAGGAGAATTATTTTTGAGCAAAGAAAATCTTAATTTGAGCGAACAAAATTAATTGCCGCGTGCAAGAAATGTATTTCAGAGTTTGCGATTATCCATATACACACACACACACGCACACAATAGCAGCCCCTCTCGCTCAGTTGTTGGCATTTGCTCTTGCTCAGATCTCTGCTCTGTGTGCTGAGAGACATCTGCGAACCTGCTCTCAGTGTGTCGCTCTCGCTCTAAACATCTCTGCTCCCTGCAAGCTCAACTCTTATTATACACCATTAAAAATGTGCCACAAAAAACAACCAAGCAGACTTGGATGTAAAAATTCTGATTGGTTGTTTTGGTCTAGCTACTACTGCATTCCAGAAACACTGTCCAAAATGTAGCTAAATCCAGTGGAGTGGTTTGGTTTAAACCTGATTGAAACCCATTTTACATCATCTTTCAAGTTTACATAGTTTGCAAGTTAGCTAGTGTCAGTTATCAGGCTAATATTAATGTACAAACTTATTTTATGTTACTTACATGTGATATCCTTAAACTAAGTAACCACAGAGGGAACTGGGGCCTGCGCCATACAAACTGGCACTACTTTCAAACAGCTTTGGCCCCCTGGTGCATAAATCCCTGCTACATTTCATTCATAATGTTGCCAATCCAAGCCCATTATGTACTAATTATTTTGTTCTTGTTTGTTTGTTTGTTTTTTGCTAATACAACCTTCATCTCCGTAATCAACCACAATTGCTGAATATTGCCACAAGGGGGTGTCTAGTTCTAGTCACCAGGGTCTGGAGCCCACATCCTGTGGGATTTAATCAACAATACCCCATGTTATAAACTGTGAATCCTTACCTGATTGTTCATTTATCTCATAATAAACACATTATCTAAACAAAGCGCCCCTTCCCATTGTGACTAAACCAAAACATCATGACATGTAACCTTAAACCTTAATTTGGTTTCTTTAATATAGGGAAAGATGCAACAACCACAGCTTTTTAAAAAATAATTTCTGAAAAGTCAGTGATTTATTTTATGTAGAATATTTTTACTTTAAATTCAAATTATTTCTTTTTGCATTTCAAAATTACCATTCACCTTCCATCTGATCATCTTTTTGATTTGTAGCTGGATTTTGGTGGAATTTTGTTGCTTCAAAATCATCTCTGCATATCTCAGCAGCACTGACGAGGCTTATAAAAAAACAAAATGCAAGTCAGGGTGTCTTTCAAATATACCTGAAAACTGTCACGTCATTTTATTTAAAGGTACATTTAAAAACAATCAATGTCAATATCATGGTGTGAATTTACCTGATTCAAAAAATGAATTTTAACTATAAATGTGTTAACATTGATAACTTTATAGTCCAGAACTGTTTTTTTTTTGTTCTTTCTGTTATTATTAATATTACTATTCACAAAAAAAACCAAAACACAACTTTTATGTTTTCATTGTTCGATGTGTTTTGTTTTGTCTTAAACCAAATTGCCTATGTTTTGTGAGCTTCTATTTATTTTGTCTATTGATTGTGCTTTTCTCCAATTAAATGAATTACTAGATTAGCTTTGTGTGAAGTTGTAATTTGCAATCTTTCTTTTTGTTCTGTTTTATTTTGTTTTATTTTTTTGGTGTGTTTTTCAATGTAAGGTATTGTTCTATTGCCATTTGTTATATAAATGTTCAATTGAATTGCCTCAAAAACAAAGGTATTATATTTGCTACATTTTGTTACATTAATAAATTTTACAATCAAGTTGAAAGTGATCGCAGTTAAGAAAGAGGAAAAATTTGCATCAAGTTAGAAAGACTGTCTGACAATGGTGAGAATGTCATAACCTTTTATAACAGCTGTTGCCCATTATTTGTCATGAATGTGTTTCATTCATGTGGCTCTAAAAACAGGAAACCTCCAAAATTTCTGCTTTTGTATTTTATTTCTGCTTCTGGTTTGCTAAACTTTTTATATAGCAACACCTGGCTTCTACTTAATCTGTTAATTGAAGCAGAAGCAGTAAAAGTGTATTTACATTTTCATTTTTTTTTAGCTCTATTATAGGACTACAATCCTCACTGACCAGGATTTCTACAGAGCAGCATAACTCATTCAGAGACAGATAACCCCTCAAATTGAAAGAAAGAAAAAAAAACAACCCATAACTTTTTATATTTAAGAAGATTAGATATTAAAGTCACTGTCCACAGCAGCCCAGCAGTGGTTGATTGTGATAAGCACATGTTAAGCAGGATCCACCCATCCATGAATGAACCAATCTACAGTAGCTGTCATAGGGAGAATGGCGGGGTACATCCTGGATAGGTCGCCAGCCACTGGCTTCCTGCATCTTGAGTTAATAAATAATTAAATCAGATAGGCAGTTTAATAATCATATCAATCAAGTGGATTTTACTTGCCCCGCAGTCTGGCATTTCTTCCAGCTTCCATGATGACACGAACTCAGGAAATCAGAAAGTAATATCACCTGATTCTCTCACCTGCACTCTACATGCTTCCCTTTTTTCTTTTCATTCGTTTTTGTCACAGTACTTTTCTTTAGCATTTAGCAATAATGTTAAAGCTATAGAATGGGAAGCGAGCATCAACTTAGTTACGTTTTTACATGACAGGAAATCTCAAAGGGAAAATGACTGAAAATATGCACAGACTGATTCTCCTGGAACACAATCTGTTATTCACTTAAAATACAACATCTGTACTTGAGGGGGGAAAAGAGCTTTGCGATAACTTGAAAAGGGAGTAAGATGAAAGGGAGAACAAATAATTTAAAAAGTATTAATTGCTTTACAAGTAATGTTTGACAAAATGGAAATTTAGCTATTCTTCTCAACATTTTCAACAGTTGATCTGTATATGATGTGTTCTCAAAGTTATCTGGTTATTTCATATTTCATGCCTTTGAAAAGAAACTGAATGCTAATTTTGTGATATAATGCTGCATGAGAATATATTTAAAGCTGTAAAAAGTGCTAGTTTAGATTAATAGAGCACCTATGCCTGTAGCAGGAAAGTCTGTGGCATTCGTGCTCACTCATAGGTCAAGGTTTTTCTATCTTTTTGCAATGCATTCTATTGACTTTCCATGCAAGTTTAATCTTTTTTTTTTACTGTACTTAAATCTTTTGAAGCATTTTGAATTGCCTTGTGTCTGAAAGGTGCCAAAACCTTGCATTGCCTAGTTTAACTCCACTGACTTTACACATCAGACTCTTGTGAATTGTTATTACCAATGTGAAAAAAGCTTTTTGCAGTTCCAGTGCAGCTGTGCTAAATCTCATATCCAAGGACCATGCCTTTTCCCTGGAACTTTTAGTAAAACGGTTATCAAGGCTATCTTTATCACTCTCTTTATTTGTATCTTTATATGTCTTTAACTTCTAGTCAATGACAGCATTAATTTAAGCAAAAGCTTTTTTTAAAAATATAAAAAAAAATACGACATAAGAAAGACAACTTTGTGCACCACTAAAAACAAGACAGACAATCTTAGACTTTAGTTTTAAATCAATGGGTTGTTTTCATTTGGTGAAGATCGCATTTTTGTGTCAGAGAAATCAGAGAAAAGATGCTGCAGTGAGCTCTAGCAGTTCTGCTGAATGGGTTTTATTTGGACAGCTGGCGTCCCATTTCTTCCTGTTTCTAGCTAAGCTTTAATAGCTTCCTGTACGTAGTCTTCATAAAGAGAACTCTTGACAAGACATCCAAATTTAAATGAATATATTCACTTTTAAATGACACTGTGCTAAAATTCCTTTTCAGGATACAACGATTGGAGGGAATTCTGTGGATTGCAGCGCATTAAGACATTGGATGATTTGTCACTGGCCGTGGGAGACTCCAGGGTTGCTAAGAGAATACTTGACATATACAAACATCCCGACAACATCGATGTATATCCAGGAGGACTTGTTGAAAGGCTTTTGCCTGGCTCAAGAACTGGTCCTCTCTTTGCTTGCCTGATTGGAAGGCAGATGAAAGTGCTCCGTGATGGTGACAGGTACATAAGATTTGTCTAGGTTGAACATTCAAATGAAATCAAGGCTTCAGTGAAACTTGTGTATTTTTCATTTTCAGGTTTTGGTGGGAAGCTGATGGTGTGTTCACCCAGCAACAGAAGGAGGAACTTTTAAAATTTTCTCTATCCCATCTGATCTGTGATAATAGCGACATAGGAGAAGTTCCTCTTGATCCTTTCAGATTGGGGAAGTATCCATCTCATTATGTCTCCTGTGATCAGATACCCTCAATGAATTTGGAAGCTTGGAAAGACGAAATGGGCGAAGGTCAGCCTGTGAAATTTTTGGCGAATCTTTCGCCTATTATTTAAAAAAATCATTGCCTTAAATTGGTTTCCTTTTTTCTGCCACATATTAACGAGAAAATTTTACCCAATTCCAGACTTAAAACGGTGTGGCCTTCCTAAACAGATCAACAATGGAGATTATATCTTGTCCTCTACATCTCGAAAACTGGTTGCTCTATACTCTTGTTACCATGGTTTCACATTAAAGGGTGCCGCTGTCATAGTTTGCATGGGCAATCGATGGTGTAATCAACCTCCACAATGTAACAGGTATGTAAACTATTTATGAACTATCTACTTGATGTTTACCTGCAGTACTTTATGTGAGGGATTCACATTGAAATATACTTTATAATGCAGATCCACCTTTGTAGGATTTGGTTGAGCACCACAGACATTCCATTGCCTCTTTCAGGCTGTCACAGTAAACAAAATGTTTTCTCATTTTTTGTGAATCCGGTCATTGTTTTGTTTTGTCTGTTTTTAAAAAAAGAAACAAACAAAAAAACTTCCATCATGTTTTCAGGTATTTGTGGGAATACTATAAGAGAATTCCTCACCACTAATCAAAACTTGGCAATCACGTTGCACTCACTAAAGCATTTTTCTGTTCTGTAATCTTGTCTGTGCAGTTCGTAATTCTAGGAAGACAATTAAAATATTTGTATGTTTTTTCTATGAACACGTTCGTTTAATGCTGGGAAAATGTTTGTGTTTCTCAGAAGATGTTCTTACTATAAAATACGCAATAAGATACCATTACGAGAACTCTGTCAACATTAAACCGCAATGATCAAAAGGATTAATTTGATTGGAGGTTTACACTGATAGATTGTCAGTGTCAAAATGTAGGTGGGTCTCTCACTGTTATGTCAGCAATCTTAAACATTCAGGTTGTTCTCGCTTAGCTCATTCTTATTAAGCTGTCATTATTGACATAAAAATGATGAATGGTTTCAGGTTGGTTTCCTCTTAAGTTGGCAACAGCTGCTAAACTTGGCTCCAATGACTCTTTCAAATAAAACCAACCTGTGAACAGATGTATAATAGTAGAATTTTGCCTGATCCCTTATAAGTATATCAATATAGACCATTTAAAAATATACATACTTATTATTATGCATGTAAACAGCATAAAACATTCTCATTTACAT
>NW_024582839.1:435236-437534 GCF_018398535.1 Haplochromis burtoni
ATTGATGGGGAGAAAAAAGGCTGTCCAAACCTACCAGGCACTGTGTGAAAAAGTAAATGACCAGCTAGTTAATGTCACGTTTTAGTTAACAGACTCAGGCGCAGACCGGGAATCTTTACAGAGTTAACAATCAGTTTATTTACACAACGACACCAGGTGATGCTATTTACAACGTGCTGGAGGGAGGGGAGGAGAGTCCAGGGTTCCGGGGTATGTGAGGGGAAAGACGCGAATCAGACGCCTTCCAAAGGCTCTCTCTCTTCACTCCCCACACTGGGGAAACACAAATCCACTCACTCGTCCACGGGATGACAGGCAGGTAGGGAAAGGTCCGGGAAAGATCTGTACACAGAAACTTTAGTTAGAGACGAACAGACGGAAAGAACTCACAGATTCTGATTCTCAAACTACTGAGCGACTGACGCTGATAGCTCAACGATCCAGCGACGACTGACACAGTGCTGATCATCCCGATAGGCAGCAGGTGCGTGGGCCAGGGGCGGGAGCCCATAATGAGCACCGCCCCGGCAGGTGAGAGAGAGAGAAAAAAAACATGTTGCCTAGTACAGGATCAGCTGGTGAGGCACAGGGACCATGACAGTTAAATCACGAATCAACCGTGATTAACAATGTTTTTTAGAAAGCTGCATTAAGTTTCACTTGCCACACCTACACCTGACAACTGCCAGACCTGGTAAACCAAGAAATCTTTTAAATAGAACAAAATGCAATATATCATTCCATGATCTGAAGAAACTTAAAAACAGGTGAGAAATAAAACCACTGACATCTATCAGTCTGGAAAGGGTTACAAGACTTACTACTCCAAGAGTGCATTGATAACTTATCCATAAGGTCCCAAAAGAACCCAGAAAAACATCTAAAGAACTGCAGGCTCACTTATCTTAATTAAGTTCAGTGTTCCTGATACAACAAAATAAGAAAGAGACTTGTCAAAAATGGCATCCATGAGCAGAACCAGGTAATAAGTTTAGGGGGCAATTACTTTTTCACATATGACCAGGTACGTTTGGAAACATTTTTCACTTAATAAATTACATCTTCATTTAAAAGCTGCATTTTATTTTTATTTGAGTTACTTTTATCTAATATTAAAAACTTCCAAACAAATATAAAGTAAGAAATCAGTACAGAAGGATACTTTGTCACTGCGCTGTATTGCCTTTCATGTTAAACAAATGCTTTAACTAAAGTGGCTACGGATGGGCTTAGGTCAAGTACAATAAACATCATCTCAATTTAATCTTAAGCTAGCTTTACTCTAATCAAGGCAATGTGAATTTGATTTGATATGATTAAATTGATTAACATGACAAGATTTAAAACACAAGATGCAAAATAATAAAGTACAGAACTTCTCCAAAGCAGTAATAGTGAGCGTCTTACTAACGCACGAGTTCCTGGACAAAATTTCATATTGTGTTTGTCGGTACTTGAGAGTCTGTCGATCTACTGAAAGAAATATTGCCTGTCACATTTTTCATAACTGTCAAGAGTTTCAGTTTACTCTGGTAAGTTGGGTGTGCACAGTAAAACAACACTTGTCTGTCTTAAAGTTATGCTAGCAGGGGTGTGTGCATTTTGATTGACTGCAGTGATTTGGTTTCAGTATTATTCTGTGAGACAATAAAAATAACACCATGTTTTTGTTTTCCTTTACAGGGAATCACCCCTAAGATGTTAGCGATGCAACAGAACGGGAAATGCTACATGATTTTATAATCAAGTTCACATGACATTATTGATTTTTCTTTGATTTTATTATCTGCAACATTTAACTTTGGAAAAAAATACTAATATTTATGTACTTATACATGTAAACATTTCTCTTCACGCATGTGATTTTTAATTTTTATTTCACAAAAGGTAAGAAAAAAAGTAAATTCTTTTATAGCACTGTGATAATAAACATCCACGCACACAGCGTTACACCTCCGGTGTTTTTTTAAATTTGCAGTCTGTTTCTGCAGCAGCTTTTCAGTTGCCCTCATACCACACACAGATCTCTATTCAGGTCCCGGCGGCATACTTGAAAGGGAAGAATCCCTTTGTCACTGTCACTTGGTGTTCGCTCGCTCTGTTCCTGCTCAAACACAGTGGTGTTTCTGAGTAGCTTATCTGCTTAGCAATTTAATTAAAAACATTTAAATACATTCTTTTTTCATAGTATAATCTTCACGTGCTTCATCCGAAGCACACTTTCTGTGTACTCACTACCTAATTTATAGCCAAAGTATTCACTCACTGTCTCTGTACTGTTTCGCTAGCTTAGCTTAG
>NW_024582840.1:0-1846 GCF_018398535.1 Haplochromis burtoni
GGTAGCTGACAGTTGTTGTGACATGTCAGCTCTGTCCAGTTAGAATAAGAGTTTACTGTTGATCTCCTCACATGTACCTGGAGCTGTGGACCTGGGAGCAAACAACAGATATTATATTAAAACAAACTCTCAACATACAGACAGCTGCAAAGCTTATAAATGTTTAAAGTTACTTCCACTGAAAATTATTTTATCTGTGACAGTCAAAGTGACTCCAGGTACACCAGAATATTTCCCTCTTGGATCGTTTGTTATGAATCTGAACTTGTACTCAGCTGAGTCGCTCTCTGTCAGGTCTGTGATTCTCAGAGTGCAGTTGTTGTTTTTACACTGATACTCAACATGATTTTTGTACTCTGACTCTGTTTTCAGGTCCACAGGTTCATTATTTTTGTCTCTGATGAACCAGAATTTTTTGACAACTTCTGTATTTATTCCATTTATAGTCGATGGGTATCTGAAGGTGCAGCGTATTTCTGCTGTTGCTCCTTTGAAGGCACAGACCTGAGTAGAAGTGTAAGTCACATCCCAGACATCCTTCACCACTGTGAGACAGAGAGAGTTGGATATTAGTCAGAGTCACAACATCCGAGGACAGAAATGAAAACGATGTGATAAGGCCTCAGTATAAGCCCATGAGAAAGGTCTCCTCCCTCCAGTGACCTCAGTGTAGGATAACTATTTATGAGCTCCGACTACACAGGTTGTGAGATCAACAGAAAATACAAACTAGTAGTGTTACCCTTATGAAAACCTATAAAATCTACAGCTCATTTGCCACATGGCTCCACAACATGGCATTATGTTAAAGCATAAACTTACCCACTGAAGGAGAGTGGAAGTTCTCATATCCTCTGACAGCACAGGAAATCCTGTTTGTAGGATCCAGGTAGTTTAGAAGAAGATTAGATGTTTGTCCTGTGATGATCTGTTCATTCTTGTACCAGATGTAGGAGAGATTATCAGGCAGAGGACAACTGCTCTCACACTTCAGATCTGCTGACTTAAAATCACCACTGACAGCTGATCTGCTCACCTGCACCTGCAGATCTGCCCATTAGTAAATAAAGAACATTAAGCTCAGCTGACAACATTCAGATAAAACACACAAACACTCACAGCAAACACTTGGATTTAAAATAGTAAACGAAAAATGATTTGCTGATGATAAAGGTAAATGTGTAGAAGTTACAGGCTGCTAAAGTTGACTGCATTGACCCACTGTTGCTCTGTGCACAAGGTAAGATGAGCTTGAAATTAATTTAAACATGTTTCAGCCATCGTATGAGAGTGAAGGCAGCATGGAGATGGTTAGCACTGATGATGGAGACAGGAGAGGACGTGGGAGAGGAGAAGCACGTGTAACAGCAACAAACACATAAGAGTAGAAACCTTTGTTGGAATTATTGGTCATGTAGTTTAATGTATTTCAGTCTAAAATCTTCAAAATCAGAAAAAGAAACAAAAAAAATAAAGCACAACTAAATTTTGAATAATTGTATAAACTTGTATAAAAGTAAGTTATCGTTGGGTTGAAAGCCTCGTTACTTTTTGTTTTGTTATATATTCTGTTGTGTTTAATTATCATTATTTTCTGACCTTGATGGACGATTTCATTTTTAACCAATCGGATTTGTTGTCCCGCCTTTAGCTGTTTCCTGTCTGTTTACACTGGTAAAGCTGCTTAGCGCTACACCCGCTAAAGGTGTACCTACAATGCTAAAGGAATGGTGTTGCTATTCAGGCTGGATAGCGGCTGAAGCCTGAGGTCTGTTCGGTCAGCTGCTACATCTGGAAACCTATTTTTTGTGAATATACGGTGCTTTGCATTGGTAAGTTTTTTTTT
>NW_024582840.1:2545-4758 GCF_018398535.1 Haplochromis burtoni
AAATTGGATATCAAGAAACAGAGTCCACAGAGAACTTCCACAGACCTTCTGGAAATCAACAGAAGAATGATGATCTTCCATTGCGATGGATGGTGAGGCACAGCTCATATGGAACTGAATCTTGCAGTCCGATTGTGGCAGAACAAAATGTGCAAAATATACGTTGATTGTTGGACTGGTTTCACACCAGTAAAGTGCCCAGATCACCCAACAGGCCTGAACTGGACAACACTGACATTGAAAAGACCCAGGTCTGAATTAATTTTACTTTATTATATTTTTTTGGTATTCGTGCACGCACGCTGTATTCGCTACTGTTGTTGGTTGTAATACAGCTTACAATATTTTAATACAACGAGATGCAGTTTCAACATCTTGTGGTTGTGTTTTCCTTGTGGTTACCCATCCTCTTGGCTCCTATCATTCCTTAAGTTTCTAAAATTGGCCATCTTTTGTTATTTTTCTTACATACTGGTTAAACGGGCAGAGTGGCGGCGAACTGCACCACAAAGAAGAAGACGGAAATAAAAATCGAGGCAACCATGGTCCTAAAGTACTCTTTTTAATTTTTTTTTTACATTTATGGCTCTTTTAATGGGACATTAACTGGAAGGACAACTGTGCCACTGTCCATGAAAGAGCTGAGGAGAGCCCAAGGGTCACCCCGCAGCCGTGGAGCAAAAGCCAGAGGGGGTTGCAGTGACATGCCCGTCACTGCAATGATATAGATTCTTACACAGTCAGTATCAGAGTTTTTGTTATGAAAGGGTAGATAATCAATTATTAACTCAGAAAAACTTCCAAAACAGGAAGGCACTAATCACTACTGTAGTACTCTAAGCACTACTGAAGAGCAGTGGTTAGACCCAAAATAAGCCTAATGGAGTATTTTGGTAGTTTAGTCAAATTGAGTCCTAGCACACACTTAAAACATCCACTGCTGAACAAAATGAAGCACAATAAACAGAAATAAAATGGAAAACATAGGAGAACAGGACAGGATTTTAAAAAGAAAGTAAAATAATAAATAAATAAAACAGATAAAAGTAGTTGGACCTCATTCTGATTTAAAGGGTAAAGAATAAAAAATAAAAATGTAGTCTATGGAATTAACAATTTCTTACACAAGGAACTTCTAGGATAAATTACACCCAAACACACTTATATAACAAGAGACACACTGACACATAGAGACACTTCAGCAGAACCACAAAGAAGGACACAAACACAGACACAGAGACATGTTCTCATATGGGGACGTTACATGTTGGCTTTTCTGTGTAACGAGCTAAAAAGATAGAGCTGTAAGGACAGACGATGTTTCACACAGCATCATTTTACAGATGGAGAAAAATACATTCACCTGAAAACAAATCAGTGTCTGAATTATATTTTCTGTCACATTTGGTTACTCAAAGTAGAATTACTCACAGCAGACCAACCTGTCACAGTGAGGAGAACAAATCCACTGACTGCTGTTATTACACTCATAGCTGCTCCTCTCATTGCTCTGTGTGAGCCGTTAAAATGCAAGTAGATAACTGACAGTCCTTTCTGTAAAGCAGAAGTCAACTCATCCCAGTCTTTAAGATACAGAAGTGAAGTGTTAAAAAATGACACCCTCTCATCTTCCTCCTTATTTGCATACATGGTTAACCAGATGCAAGTGGATAAAACTTCAAGACAGCAAAGCTGCAGTTTTACCAGCAGTGACAGCGTGTCTGAGATTCTTTACAACGTCTTAGTTATCCAGGAGATGCTCTCTGTGGCAGGAAGCCTTTTTCAATCTGTGAACAAATGTTTTTGATGTGATACAAGTGTGTGAGATGGACTCACAACACTTTACAGAATTAGAACTGAGCTCAAAATGAGGTCAGAGTTAAAGATGAGTGTGGTCTGAACCACAAGTGCTGAGAAAAGCACACATGAACTGTGAAAGCTAATTCCTGGTTATCTTCTTTGCATATTCATTATAGTTTAAATGTGTGTGTAGGTGCCCGTATGATCTGCTGACTAAACACAGTGTACATAATAACCTTGATAGCATAGAGTAGAGAACAGAGCTCTGCCCGTCTCTTGATATTGGCAGAAGAAGCGTGACGAGACAGGTTCAACTTTTTATTGCAGACAAATTCAACAAATGCACATTTGCAGATTATCAAGTTACACATGAATATTGAAAATGCAAACTGGTTAATACACACGGCAGCTTC
>NW_024582840.1:5137-11901 GCF_018398535.1 Haplochromis burtoni
AGAAAAGACATCAGAGGGTTGCTCTGTGTGTGTTACATACTACACATATTACACTCGTGGTTGGCAGAGTTGGTTTATTGTGGTGCTTTTCAGTGTTTCTGCAGCATCTTGCACAACAACAGTTGTTACAGCACAATTCATCAGAAACTCTGTTTTCACTTTAAATAAAGATCAAGTTTGAATCAAAACATCAGCAAAATGAACAGCTGTGGTACAAGTGTTACACCTGTTACATTTGGTAACAGGTGTAACACTGACAATCTGATCATTGCATTTATGGACTGAAAACATTTAATAATGATGTGAGTACTGTCACATCAGCTGTTTGTCTTTAAGAGAGAAAAGTCAGAGGAAAGAATCAAACCCATTTCATTTGACCTCACTTGTCTGTCATTTGTCTTTTAGAAGAGACGAGGAAATGGAAACCAAAAGGTTCTGTACGTTTCTCTTTGGAGGCATTTTTGAAACTGTTTGAAAGAACAAAAGTGTTTAACGAACCCATTTTCAGATCAGTGGAGCCGAGCAGATAAACACTTTTATGTTCTGTGTCAGAAAAAGTGAAATATCCCCACATTGATCTGACATGTGACACAAAACAGAGAGATTAACACTGTCTGTCAACAGAGGCGACAAAATACTGACACTTTGTCCTTATGAAGAAGTGCAGATACTTGTACTTAAGAAGTATTTAAAAGTGCTTGATATTTAAAGTACTGTGAAGTACTGATTCAACATCTTTATTTAAGTCAAAGTACTGAGGGCTCTGAAATGTACTCAGTTTCTACCAGATAGTTTTGTTACAAGTTTACAGAACCTGGTGCTACATTAATATAATCATAATATAATATGAGTACATGGGAATACTAACTATTAACTGTTCACTGTCTTTATTATAGACAGTGAACAGCTGGTATTGTATATTTACTTTGAACAGGTTAAAATAGTAAAACAACAACAGAAAAAAAAGAGTCAAAAAATACAAAATATAAGGAAAACAAAATAATAATTATAAATAACTTAAATGTTCAAAAAGCAGTAGGAAGAAGCATAATCTTATTTAATCCTGCCCCCTTTTCAATATTTAATAACACACTTTTTCTTCCAGTTTAGGCCCTATCCATCATAAACTCTTCCTTACAATTTGTTACATGTTTGCTTTTATAGAGTAACACATCAAACCATATGCAAATGTACAGCTATATATACTTATATATATACTTATATATATATATATATATACGCTGGATAGCGTAGTGGTTAGACTACACGCCTTTGGAGCAGAGGATCGCAAGTTCGATTCCTGCCTGGGGCGTCTGTATCCAGTAAGGGTCCTAAGGCTAGACCCCCTATGCTAAGCGAGCCTACCGCAGACATGAGCGAGACAGATAGATATGAAGGCATGCCGGCTCGGACGTCGCCCGGATCAACAAGGTCCGCGTCAGGTGTTGAGGAACCAGGGCACCCTGACGAAAAGTGGGCTACTGGAACAAGAAGGCATCGGTGGGCAAGAGACGAAAACAGGGCGTTGTTGGAATGCTACTACGCAAGTAACCCCGGCGGAAGGGGCTACATGAATAGGATGACGGACCTATGGATTCTTCGATACCCAACATCCACAATGACGGCGAAACAACTAGTAGCTCAGTGTTCCAACATTCGAAAGAAGGGACTGCTCTCACAGCTAGAGATTGACGAGGTACAACACAAATGCTACGGCAAGGAGGAGTCAGGACGCCAGGTCAGGGGGGAGATATCATCACCCCCACCCGAGATTGGGTACATAGCCCCAAGTGCGATAGGAGAAGGATCGTTGAGTGCGAGAGGAACTGACCTGAAAAATAGGATCATGGCCAAGCTTGAAACCTGGATCCCCCGTAGCCGGTTACCAAGATTACGTGAAGTACCCTCAGAAGGTCTGCTAGATGATGTTAATGCAGCACTACGGAATACCTACAACCACGATTACCGACACTAACAAGCTGATCTACAATACGGCAGCAGTGATCAGTGAGATGCTTGGCTACAAGTTGAACAGCCACAAGGGGCAGTACCCTCCATGGAGAAGGAGGCTAGAGGGCAAGATCAAAGTAACACGGAGGGAGGTTAGCCAACTAACGGAGTTGCAGAAAGGTGCGACAAAGAAGGTGCCTAAGAAATACAGCAAGCTGTCCATACCTGAGGCCTTGGAAACTGCCAAGCAAAGACTCACAGCCTTGGCCAGCCGCTTGAGGAGGTACACCAGAGAGATAGAAGGCAGGAGAATAAACCAGCTGTTCTCCACAGAACCAGCAAAGGTGTACTCTCAGTGGCAAGGGAACAATAAGAGAACAGCACCACCAAGGCTGGAGACGGAGCAATACTGGAAGAGCATATGGGAGAAGGACGCAACCCATAACGGCAATGCTCAGTGGCTAGTGGATCTGAGGGCAGACCACAGCGACCTCCCTGAACAGGGTCCAGTAACCATCACAGTGGCAGATATCCAAGAAAGGGTCTCCAGTATGAAGAGTTGGACAGCACCAGGGCCCGACATGGTTCACGCCTACTGGCTAAAGAAGCTGACTGCACTCCACGAGCGTCTGGCAGCACAAATGAACCAGCTGCTAGTTAACGAGAGACACCCGGAATGGCTAACCGAAGGTCGGACGGTCCTGATCCCCAAGGACCCCAAGAAGGGACCGGTCCCCTCCAACTACCGACCAATAACCTGCCTCAGTACTACATGGAAGCTCCTGTCAGGCATCATATCGGCTAAGATGAACAGGCACATGGGTCAATACATGAGCGGGACACAGAAAGGAATTGGCAAGAATACCAGAGGCGCAAAACACCAGCTACTGGTAGACAGAACAGTCAGCCGAGACTGCAAGACCAGACTGACCAACCTGTGCACTGCCTGGATTGATTACAAGAAGGCCTATGACTCAATGCCCCACAGCTGGATACTGGAATGCCTAGAATTGTACAAGATCAATGGGACCCTAAGAGCCTTCATCAGGAACTCAATGGGGATGTGGCGTACAACACTAGAGGCCAACTCCAAGCCCATAGCACAAGTCACCATCAAGTGCGGGATCTACCAAGGAGATGCTCTGTCCCCACTGCTGTTCTGCATAGGCCTGAACCCCCTCAGTGAGATCATTAACAAGACTGGCTACGGATACCGACTACGGAACGGAGCAGTTGTCAGCCACCTCCTGTACATGGATGACATCAAGCTGTATGCCAAGAGTGAACGAGACATCGATTCACTGATCCACACTACCAGGCTATACAGCAATGACATTGGAATGTCGTTCGGACTGGAGAAGTGTAGTCGGATGGTAACAAAGAGAGGGAAGGTAGTCAGAACTGAGGGGATTGAACTACCAGAAGGCAACATTGCAGACATAGAGGACAGTTACAAGTACCTGGGGATCCCGCAGGCAAATGGGAACCATGAAGAGGCCGCTAGAAAGGCTGCAACCACCAAGTACCTGCAGAGGGTCAGGCAAGTCCTGAGGAGTCAGCTGAATGGTAAGAACAAGATCCGGGCCATCAACACGTACGCCCTGCCCGTGATCAGGTACCCTGCTGGGGTAATAGGCTGGCCAAAGGAGGAGATAGAAGCCACTGACATAAAGACAAGAAAGCTCCTTACCATGCATGGAGGGTTTCACCCCAAGTCCAGCACCCTGAGGCTGTACGCTAAGCGGAAGGAAGGGGGCCGGGGACTGGTGAGTGTCAGCACCACAGTCCAGGATGAGACAAGGAACATCCAAGAATACATTGGGAAGATGGCCCCAACTGACCGAGTGCTCAGTGAATACCTCAGGCAGCAGAAACCCAAGAAAGAGGAGGGAGACGAGGAACCATCATGGAAGGACAGGCCCCTGCACGGTATGTACCACCGGCAGATAGAGGAGGTGGCTGATATCCAGAAATCCTACCAGTGGCTGGACAAAGCTGGACTGAAAGACAGCACAGAGGCACTAATCATGGCAGCACAAGAACAAGCTCTGAGTACAAGATCCATAGAGGCTGGGGTCTATCACACCAGGCAAGACCCCAGGTGCAGGCTGTGTAAAGATGCCCCAGAGACAATCCAGCACATAACAGCAGGGTGCAAGATGCTAGCAGGCAAGGCATACATGGAACGCCATAACCAAGTGGCCGGCATAGTGTACAGGAACATCTGTGCTGAGTATAACCTGGAAGTCCCGAGGTCAAAATGGGAGATGCCCCCAAGGGTGGTGGAGAATGACCGAGCTAAGATCCTGTGGGACTTCCAGATACAGACGGACAAAATGGTGGTGGCTAACCAACCGGACATAGTGGTGGTAGACAAACAGAAGAAGACGGCCGTAGTGATCGATGTAGCGGTTCCGAATGACAGCAATATCAGGAAGAAGGAACACGAGAAGCTGGAGAAATACCAAGGGCTCAGAGAAGAGCTCGAGAGGATGTGGAGGGTGAAGGTAACGGTGGTCCCCGTGGTAATCGGAGCACTAGGTGCGGTGACTCCCAAGCTAGGCGAGTGGCTCCAGCAGATCCCGGGAATAACATCGGAGATCTCTGTCCAGAAGAGCGCAGTCCTGGGAACAGCTAAGATACTGCGCAGGACCCTCAAGCTCCCAGGCCTCTGGTAGAGGACCCGAGCTTGAAGGATAAACCGCCCGCAGGGGCGTGCTGGGTGTTTTATATATATATATATATATATATATATATATTTGTGTTTATATAACAAATATGTTTATATAACAACAGGGGACTGTTGTTGTGATTTGGTGCTATATTACAGCTATATGATGATAATAAAACTGATTTGAATTCAGCAGTTTATTGAAATTGGCCTTCACATTATCTTCTGTTAATAACTGTTGAAGAAGTAATATCTTTATTTTTTTTTCCTTTCTTTGTGGGGGAAGCAGAAAAGCCCGATTAAAGGGTCGTCGTGTAAGTCAGCAATAAACCACAACACCAATATGAAGATTTTTCTTTCTACAAACTTTAGATAATCTCTCACATGAATTTTTATTTCAGGGATCCGCGCTGCAGTGATCCCCCCCCCTCGGTAGAGAAAGCCGACCCGGTGGTCAAGTTACAAAATGTAGTGGATCAAAAATTAAAAGGACTGCCACTTCTGTTTGAGACTCACACCTGCAATAATGCTGAATTATGATTCTAGAGGCTCCTGATAGGTTTCATCACTCTCCGACCTCTTCACATTTGATAAATATCGTCATTAATTCCCTCTTACCTTTGCTGTTTTGTTTCCACCACGATAAACTCACACTTCCTGCACAGCTCTCTCTCAGTGGACTCAGAGAACAGTTTCCCATCTCCAATCTCTGTTTTCTGCATTATTCGCTTGCTAATTATGTAATATCTTCTTTTTCTGTTTTTCTTTCTTTGTGGGGGAAGCAGACACCAAGCCTGACCAAAAGCACATCGTGGAACTCAGCAATAAACCACAACACTAATATGAAGATTTTTCTTCCAACAAACTTTAGATAATCTCTCACATGAATCTTGTATAGTGATGTGTTCTTAAGTCTCAAGCGAGTAAGCTGAATCTGAACCCTGTCTCCTCTCGTTACAGTGACTCCCGGGACAGTGATTCCTGGCGCGGCTCTATGTATATAGTTTTTTATTTGTTTATATAGTTTTAGTTGTGTTATTTCTGTTTGTAAATAAAGTTTTGTAATCACATTTACCAATGCCTCTGTTTGTATTTGCAATTGAATCCGTTTATCTGGTTTGGCCTTCAGCCATGACATTTCATACAAATAGTTCTCCAGGCTTTTTACTGGACTTGGCTGCTTTTTCACTCATTTCCATTCAGTCCTTGTACCTGACCTTTCTTAAAGTATTTGTGTCATCAAGACACTCACATATGGATAAGATCTTTATCATTCAATCAATAAAAATGCCCCTAACTAAAAGGATGAACTTTGGAACCAACAAGGTGATTTACAAATATGTTTATATAACAACAGGGGACGGTTATTGTGATTTGGTGCTATATTATAGCTATATGATAATAATAAAACTGATTTGAATTCAGTAGTTTATTGAAATTAGCCTTCACATTATCTTCTGTTAATAACTGTTGAACATGTAATATCTTCTTTTTCTGTTTTTCTTTCTTTGTGGGGGAAGCAGACAAGCCCGACTAAAGGGTCATCGTGGAACTCATAACCACGCAATAAACCACAACACCAATATGAAGATTTTTTTCTTGCTACAAACTTTAGAAAACCTCTCACATGAATTCTCATTTCAGGGATCCGCGCTGCAGTGATTTGAAGCTCTTCTATTAAAAATGGATGCTTCATTTAATGATGTGAACAAGTAGAAGTGTCATTCAGTCTGACATAAATGTAGCCTAAAATGCGTTTCTCTCATCATCTGCTCAAACTAACAGATGTAGCTCTGTTCCTTTAGCACTTGATGTTTGTTACATTCTTAATGTTATTTTAAACTTGTTTCCTCACAGGTCGTCTCGACTACGTGGTTGAGCGTCCCGCAGAAGGAGGCCTTCCTGAGGTCATCAGGATCCTGGATGACTCTGATACCCAGCATGTCAGTGAAGGTGAGTATGGTGAGTATATCCTTTTCTCATCCTCCCCCTCTTCTCATGAACCTTCTCCTTCAACCTCAGCTCTCACCCCCTCAGCAAAGAGAAGCAGAGAAGACATCTGCACTGAAGAGGTAAGTGCAAACAGGTGCAAGGTAAGTGATGACACGTTCTGTTGCCCTCCAACATCCTCAGGTTCTTTTGG
>NW_024582840.1:12652-14489 GCF_018398535.1 Haplochromis burtoni
CAAGTGAAAGGTTAATAAGGCCTTTCCCAGATGAGAAGATGGGAAACTCTTCCTCAGAGACAGAGCTCTGCATGAAGTGTGATTTTATCGTGGTGGAAGAAAAACAGCCACAGTAAGAGGGAATAAATGACGATGTTTATGTGAAGCGAAATATTGGGGTCTACTTTATATTCCAGCTCTAAAGTCAATGTCGTCTTCACTCATGAAGATTTTTACTGTCCTGGGGAGTCTCGTCAGAGGAGCCATAATTTTATAGCTTGCAAAAGTAGAAACAAATAAGTGTTCATTTGAATTCTTGTCTTAGTGAAAATGGTCTCACTTTCTGCTCTTCACTGTTTGTGTCTAAGGCTAAAAAACTACTTTATCTAAATTAAACATGACTCTAAATATCACATATGTAGTTGTGTGTGTGCGCACACACGTTTTTTATGTATATAGACTTCTTTTAAACTCATGAAATAACAGTGTGCAGACAGGCCCTGCGAGGACATGAGGAGGAGACAGTGATAAAAGGTGTGTAAGGCTGCTACAGGCTGTGGATCCCTCACCAGCTGGAATAAAAAGAGCACAGCTAACAATAACACGTGTACCAGTTGTTCCTGTTCTGTGCTTTTTCCTTCACCCCGAGTACCAACAGGGCCATAAGGCGTGTCAGCCGCACAGGGCTTCAGATTCCCAGCAGTCAGTGAGGAGATACTCTGAGCTTTGTAGCCTCCTCCTAACTTGGGTTAGAGAACCTGGAGCTGGTGGAGTCATAGCTGCCTTTGTTCAACACCATCTTCTCATCTGGATTGCAGGACATAACAGCATCCACAGGCGAGGTTAATTCTACAGTCATCATTTCCACTGAGTTCAAGAAGAAGTGAAAGTATTCACTGGGGAACCCACTCTGGAAGAGAGAAGTCACAGAACAGAAGAGGGCTTAGAAAGATTGGAAATATACAAGATATTCAATCTCCACTTTAATGGAATCAGTTAAATAGGTAAGCATCAGGTGTTTGGGGTGCTTCACTCATACTTGACTGAATTTGAATTGCTTGGATCATGAAGGTCATAAGTCTGTGACTGGATCAGTGAGTCGCTTTGTCTGTCTGGTTACACCTCCCACAGAGTTCACATCTATCTGCAATACTCTGTCTTTTTATGGTACATGCTGTGTTGCTCGACTTTTTGCACTGAGCTTATTTTTGCTTTTAGACTCCTTAAACTCTCTGTAGCTCCCTGCTACTTTACAGGGTGTTTTTCAAGTGAATATTTTTAGACATGAACATTAGACCTTGATGCAGTCTACCTCTGTGGTTATACGGTGAGCCTTGTTCCCAGCAGACAACAGGTTAACAGAAAATACTGTGAAGTGACTGTTGTTGTTGTTAAATGGTGCTGCATTAATAAAACTGTACTGAACTGAAATCAAATCATTGTATAATAAACGTCCCCATGAACTTCTCCAGCATCTGATTTTAACACTGTGATGAAGAACTCTACTCTTAACCCTGACCCAGCGCTCCAGCCCCTACCGGTCCGTGAGTCACTTGAATTTTACAGTGTTTATTTATCGGACAAAAGAAGTTAAATTAAACAGCTGTCCAGTACCTGTGCAACAGATGGTAGTGATGGTTCAACAGAAACATCCTATACAACAACTGATACAGGTATATACACTCAACAAAAATATAAACGCAACACCTTTGTTACTGCTCCCATTCCCCATGGGATGGACGTAGAGACCTAAAACACATTCCAGATACACAATATAACCATCCCTCCCAAACAGTGGTCACAAATCAGTCCAAATGTGTGGTAGTGGGCACATCTGCTATATTGAGATAATCCATCC
>NW_024582840.1:15289-17431 GCF_018398535.1 Haplochromis burtoni
GGTTATATTGTGTATCTGGAATGAATTTTAGGTCTCTACGTCCATCCCATGGGGAATGGGAGCAGTAACAAAGGTGTTGCGTTTATATTTTTGTTGAGTGTACATAAGCAGAACTGGGGATACTCATCCCTAACTATAACAATATCCATAACATCAACACTCCTCTACACATGGTTGTATTTGAAGCTGCAATGCTTCGCAGCCAGAAGCACACCCCTTGAAGCAGCACAGGTGTGGGCAGCACCTGTGAAATTTAATTTACTTGGAAGAAGTGAGTTATGGGTTGAATTGTCCATCCTTGTTCTATTCTGTGTCACCATCTTTCTAACCATGCTGAACACCCTCTCTGATGATGCCTTGCTGTGTGCCACACACAATAGTGCCTTCATCAAATGCACCAGAGTCTGGAATCTCCCATCTCTCCCTAGCATGGCCCAAACCCTGTCAATCCTTGCTTCCTGAAGAAGATCTTCCCTGCCAAGCACCTGGTACTCCACTAATTCTTCCCTAAGTCTATCCAGGCCCAACCGCAGCTGCAGCAGACTTTTCCCTAGCTCTATGACTGCACATGAAAATGAGCAAATTAAGCACAAGTGAGCTGGAGATATAATTGCTTGCTCTATTATTATACTCTGTAACTTCTGAAGTTGATTATTAAACAACTACCACCATCAATTAAAAAAGGGGATGTACCTGAGTTTGGAGAAAATTGATGCCGTGACGCTGGATCCAACACGGTCAGGCTTTGGAGGATGATGTTGTCGAGGGGGGATGCAGTCATCATCTTTGTGGTCACAGATACAAAGAAGTCTCTCACTGCTTTGTGACACATGATCGGATCAATGATTACAGGCATTGTATGATGGATTATCAGTCAGTTAGCTCTTAGGAGGTAAGCTTATTTGGACAACACAATAATCATAATGCTTACTGGATCATCATTGGGACAGAAGAGTAAAGTTCATCCATGTTGTCCTCCAAGAGGCTTTGTGCAGCTACTGCAAGAAAGAGTTCTTTGCCTGGCAACTGTAGGCTGGCATCCATGAACTTGATGTCCTTCAGTGGGACGTCAGCAATAAGGCTGGCAGTGAGAAATCTTCCCATCAATCTTCTCACCAGGCCGGTCATCTCCTTGGGTAGCCTATGGACCATCACTCCTTCAGCCTAGAAACACAAGACGGATTATCAGTTTTGAAAAATTATGAGAACAGCATTATTTATTATCACAATTATTAAAGTTTATCTTTTGCTGGGCTGGCTGAGCTGAAACATAACCTTGAACTCTGCCAGTGGCTTCAGAACCTGGAAGAAGAACTTTGTCTTCTTGCTGGTTAAATGCTCTGCCAGCATCTTCACCTAACCAGGCTTCTCCACATCCTCATACTGGCCTGCAGTGCATCCCACTGGTTGAGCACCCGCTTTATGCAAGTCAGCAAGCTGAGCCACCTGGTTGCACAGTATTGGAGTATCTTCAGAGTCTCTGAGTCAGTGAACTGCACAAACTCTTTGAAGATTTCAGCATGTTTGGCACTAAAGTTGAGAAAGGTCAAATAAAAATACATAAATAAAATACAATCAGGAAAGAAATTGTTAAGTAATGAAAAGCCAGGAAGCTAAAAATGATATCCAATAACAGTCAAATTGTGGAACAGAGGCTCTCTTTTAACTTATGTTCAAGTGTAACATGTAGCATATCAATATGCTTACCTGATGTCAAAGAGCATAAATGCTGCTGCTGATGTGATCAACAGGCTGGCCTAGAGCCCTAATGCCACATCCTGTGGCCAGCTGGACTTCGTCACCTCCTTCTGAGTTTTCAAAGAGAAAACCCTGGCCAATATTACAAATTCCTTTAAATAAAATAATATTTATTTAGAGAGCAATTTTCACTGACGACAGCCACAAATTACTTTATAAGAGAAGCGTGAATACAAAATACATACTTTATCAGACCAAAGGGTTGGTTTTGGCACAGTTTAAACAGTGACCTGTAACATATTAACTGAGTTAAGTGAGTCATTAATAAATAACTCAAATGATAACAAACTGAAAAGTTTTCTTAGTCACTGATGTTTAGAGAGGCCACACTCATTATGGTTCACAGGAGTTCAGGAGTGAGCGATGAAAGTGATGCTACATCAG
>NW_024582840.1:17451-28007 GCF_018398535.1 Haplochromis burtoni
TTAAACAGTGACCTGTAACATATTAACTGAGTTAAGTGAGTCATTAATAAATAACTCAAATGATAACAAACTGAAAAGTTTTCTTAGTCACTGATGTTTAGAGAGGCCACACTCATTATGGTTCACAGGAGTTCAGGAGTGAGCGATGAAAGTGATGCTACATCAGAGTCTGTCTCTGGACTGGTTGTTTGAGTTCAGCAGGAGGTGGGGAACCCACAGCTACCAGTGGCGCCGCTTGGTTGGTGGGAGGATCATACTTCAGGTTCAGTATTATAGTTACGTTCTTCCTGGTCAGTTTTTTAAAGTTCTGGTACATAAAGAGAACTAAGACAGCCACACCATCACCTGTGGCTGACCACACACCGTTAATGATTTGACTTCTCAGTGTTGACAAAATATTTTCAGTGGCAACATAACTAGAAGCCAAAAGTTCACTTTTGAAAATTCAAGACTAAAGTTCCACATTATGAAAAGTTACTCCAAAAAGTCTACAAAGGTTTTCTTTTTGTCTACCAAAGTACATTTTTGTAACTTCATGTGTCGAAAAAGCAAATAAAGAGATTAAGGAAAGATTTACAGTCAGAATTACCAGAGTTAGCAGAGCTACCGTAGTTCAGCTTATGGACTTTAATAAGGACAGATAAGAATGGTGAGAGTTTACATGCTGTAACTTTAATGATGCTTGAAAATAATCCAGGAACTGCACTGAGCCTGTCCAGTCAGCACAGTCTGTGTAATATGTGAATAATAATACATTTGACTTCTCCTCCCTTTTCCAATTAAAAGTTGCCAGTAGGGTTGTTGGACTTTGGGACCATGGAGCTGTGGTTTAAAAAATTCGTACACAGTGTAATTACTGTATTTGGACAAAATAACCATTAACTGTAGTTTAAAAGTAGGTTCACGTCAGGGCCAGTGGGGTTAGGAGTAAATTGGATTTAGTCACTGTCTGTGGAAAATAAATTCAATTTACCACCAGAAAAAGCCAAAAATGGCAGTAATACTTTTTAAAACGCCTAATGACCAAAATCAGGTAACTTAGGTGCACCTGCTTAACTGCTCATTAACACGTTAAGTGGGTCACTTGCCTGCGTGCAAGAAAGCAACAAGTTTTAATGGAAAACCAACACACCCACACTTAAAATAGGGTACACAGATTTATTTTTCCTCCAAGGCAGCAGCAGCAGACTAGCAGCAGAAGACAGTTCTGTCCTGCAATCCAAGGCCATGGTCAAAATTACTGGTCTCGTCAGCCTTGTGTTGTTAGGGAGTGGGTTTCTACACCAGATCCTACAACTAAAACCTCTGCCCCTCTTAGTCTTGGGCAATCATGGCTCAAGAGTTGGTAGTTTGTCTAGTAATTGGAAATTTGCCGGTTTGAGCCCCGGCTCGGCCGTTGTGTCCTTGGGCAAGACACTTCACCCGCTGCCTACTGGTGGTCGTCAGAGGGCCCGGTGGCGCCAGTGTCCGGCAGCCTCGCCTCTGACAGTGCGCCCCAGGATGGCTACGATGTAGCTTGGCATCACCAGTGTGTGAATGGGTGGATGACTGAATGTGTAAAACACTTTGGGGTCCTTAAGGACTAGTAAAGCGCTATACAAATACAGGCCATTTACCATTTTTTGTACAATTTCCTCTCATTGGTTACCTCCTCCTCCTTTTCTGTGTTTTGCCAGTTGTCAAACAACGATGTGGTGCATTACCGCCACCAACTGGCTCGGAGTGTGAACCAGAATTCACTCATACCAAAGAATCAAAAAAATAAAAGTACTATTGCAGTACTCCATAATAGCAACGACTGACCTGAGGCTGTTGCTGTATCTCTAGATTATCCACCACTAACTAAAAGTTTCCGTTGCATACACATTCATGTAGACACACAAGGGGCTGACAAAAATCATCTAATGCGTCTCTTCATGGGGGGATATGTGGAAGAGAAAATAACTGACAACTGCACAACACTGTTTCAGCAAAACATGACTTTATTTGATTCCGTTTCACTTCTGGCTGGACTCTGACTTGGATGTGGACGCCCTCAGAGAATGAAGGCGGCGCCTCATGGCGATCTGTTCCTGGCGCTTCTCCTTGGCCTCCTGTCTACAAGAACAAATGCGTGTCAGTCAAACAGCTCCCACATGTCCAACTTTGTCTCCTTAACATTTCACCATCACGTGCTCCTTGAAGGTTTTCAACCCATAATCGGCCGAATGCCATTACAGCTATATCATGCAAGGCAACTCAGAACTACACTGCTGAAAAACACAGTCCGGTACTTTAAATTTCAAGTGACTCACGATTAAATCACAACTTAAAAGTATATTTAAGGTCAGGAAATTAATTACAATATGTTGTTAGACACAATGCACTTGATGTAATACAGCCGCTCCAACACTAGTGGAAATATCACACTGCCAGAAATGTATTTGTCACATTATCTTCATTGATCTGAACCACTAGAAATAAATGTAGTGTTCAGCTACATGACAAAAGCAGACTAGTGTGATCTTTGATTCTCAGCAGCTGGTTAAGAATAAAGGCCTAGATTAACACATACCGTCATCCTCTTGGCCAGCAGCTTGTACTCCGAGGCCTCCTCCTTGATCTTCTGGGTGCACTGTCTCTTGAGAGCCATGCGGCGGCGCTTGTGCTGCAGCGCACGAGGAGTCACCAGTCTCTGGATGTTGGCAGCGTTAGTTCAGGGCTTCTCACCTACTAAAGCGAGAGGATTGAAAGAGTCAATACTGACACAGTTCAAGGTCAAGTGCGGTAATGAGGAAGAAGCTTAATGTTCTCACTTTCTGTACACACAACTCGTGCTGTACTACCTCAAAGGAAGCACATTGCTTATTTTCCAATTCTACAAAAACAGTAACTTTGATCTCTCTGCAGTTGGATCATCATAACTTTTTCAACAGCACAATGACCCCAAACACACCTACAGGCTGTGTGGCCAAGAAGGAGAGTGATGGTGTGCTGCGTCAGATGGCCTGGCCTCTACAGTCACCTGACCTGGTGACTGTAGAGGCCAGAGTGAAGGCAAAAGGGCCAACAAGTGCTCAGCATCTCTGGGAACTCCTTCAAGACTGTTGGAAAACCATTTCAGGTGATGACCTCATGAAGCTCATTGAGAGAACGCCAAGAGTGTGCAAAGCAGTGATCAAAGCAAAGGGTGGCTATTTTGAAGACTATACAATAAACATTATTTGAGTTATTTCACACTTTCTTTGTTTACTACATAATACTATATGTGTTCATTCAAAGTTTTGATTCTTTCAGATACAATCTACAATGTAAATCGTCATGAAAGAAGGAAACCATTAAATTAGAAGGCGAGTCCAAACACACTCACTCTCTATATAAAAGATATAAGAACACACACACACACAACACACACACACACACACACACACACACACTATGACTATTAGGAAATATTCTTTGGTACTGACACAAGATGAAATATGAGAGAAATATGTAAGATGTACAGGATCACCTGACAAAGCTGTTCTGCACAGTCCTGCAGCAGATTCATGGGGTTTACTTTGTTGTGCTGCCCCCTGAGGAGGGGGGGATTGCTTACAGGCACAATGCCCTGCGCCAGCTGCTCCTGAAAAAAATACATTAAAAGAAAAAAAAAAACATAAGTACTTCCAACAAACATTGCTGCCCAGGGTAATGAAACTGACGGTGTAATAACTTCATACCTCATCCCACACATATCCAGATATTCCACCGCAATGGGCGCCGGTCCACCGCCAACTAAAAAACTATATACACAACTATAAAAAACTATATACAGATGTGGTGTGGGGAAAAAGGGGAGTCAGGCCGGGGAAGCAGGTTTCTGAGTCACTCAGTGTAACGAGAGGAGACAGGGTTCCGATTCAGCTTAGTCGCTTGAGACTTGAGAATACATCACTGTAGAAAATTCATGTGAGAGATTATCTAGAGTTTGTAGCAAGAAAAATCTTCATATTGGTGTTGTGATTTATCCACGATGTGCTTTTGGTCAGGCTTGGCGTCTGCTTCCCCCACAAAGAAAGAAAAACAGAAAAAGAAGATATTACATGTTCAACAGTTATTAACAGAAGAAAATGTGAAGGCTAATTTCAATAAACTACTGAATTCAAATCAGTTTTATTATTATCATATATCTATAATATAGCACCAAATCACATCAACAAAACCAGTTAAACCAAATCCAGTTAATCTGGAACACCAGCAGCCTCGCCTCTGTCAGTGCGGCTACAATGTGACGTGCCATCACCAGTGTGTGAATGGGTGGATGACTGAATGTAGTGTAAAGCGCTTTGGGGTCCAGAGGGACTAAGTAAAGCGCTATACAAATACAGGCCATCTACCATAAAAACACACTCGTGAATTATCGTTAGCAAGATGCCAAATTTAGCAAGAGACTAGCATACTTCTTTAGCAAGCACGTGGTCTCAACTCACCAAGATAAGCTATGGGCGGGAACACAGCAAGGTGCTCCGTTAACTTAACACATTAAAGTTTTCAAATCAGCTTTTGGACAGTGCAAACACTTGTTTATAACACTTTTTTCGGCACCACCAAAACTATGGATAGTTCAGCTCATTTGCTTTCAAAATGTGAAAGACCTAGCTAATGTGTGATGATGGTCCTATGCGTGGAAGGCGGGACTAATATTGCTTCTAAACAAATGAAATTATCAACATCAAATGTGATACTCTCTAAAACTTTAGAGAGAAAATCACATTTCCTCTTTTCAAAAATAATTGTTTTTTCAAAATAAAAGAGTGAGAACGCATTTGTACAAAAAAAAAAGCAGAAAGAAAGAAATAAGAAAAGGCGTTTTCTCTACTTGTTTACACTAACATCTGGATTGATTTGCTAACTCAGCCTGACAGTATGTCAAAATAGATTTTGGCACAACTGTTTGCAAGTTTGGCTTTTTTGTTTGTTTGTTTCAAATTTTTTCTGAATACAGCATGCAGTGAAATGCTTGCATCTGAGCAGACAGGTTGCAGGCTGCAAGACGTTTTTGATAGATGATGTACCCCAGGTAACGCGTTACTGTAATCCGATTACTTTTTTCAAGTAACGAGTAATGTAAGGGATTGTATTGTTTCTTTATGTTGTTGTGGGTTCTTAAGAATGACACCATTACTTGAAGAGAAGGTATTTTATCGAACTGCGGTTCACATGTAAACAAAGCTTCGCCATCACAGTCTACTCCGAGGTAACTCCCTCTGGCTCTCTAGCTCCCCCTACAGTCTAGGAGTATTAACAACATCATTAACACGTTAAGTGGGTCACTTGCCTGCGTGCAAGAAAGCAACAAGTTTTAATGGAAAACCAACACACCCACACTTAAAATAGGGTACACAGATTTATTTTTCCTCCAAGGCAGCAGCAGCAGACTAGCAGCAGAAGACAGTTCTGTCCTGCAATCCAAGGCCATGGTCAAAATTACTGGTCTCGTCAGCCTTGTGTTGTTAGGGAGTGGGTTTCTACACCAGATCCTACAACTAAAACCTCTGCCCCTCTTAGTCTTGGGCAATCATGGCTCAAGAGTTGGTAGTTTGTCTAGTAATTGGAAATTTGCCGGTTTGAGCCCCGGCTCGGCCGTTGTGTCCTTGGGCAAGACACTTCACCCGCTTGCCTACTGGTGGTGTCAGAGGGCCCGGTGGCGCCAGTGTCCGGCAGCCTCGCCTCTGACAGTGCGCCCCAGGATGGCTACGATGTAGCTTGGCATCACCAGTGTGTGAATGGGTGGATGACTGAATGTGTAAAACACTTTGGGGTCCTTAAGGACTAGTAAAGCGCTATACAAATACAGGCCATTTACCATTTTTTGTACAATTTCCTCTCATTGGTTACCTCCTCCTCCTTTTCTGTGTTTTGCCAGTTGTCAAACAACGATGTGGTGCATTACCGCCACCAACTGGCTTGGAGTGTGAACCAGAATTCACTCATACCAAAGAATCAAAAAAATAAAAGTACTATTGCAGTACTCCATAATAGCAACGACTGACCTGAGGCTGTTGCTGTATCTCTAGATTATCCACCACTAACTAAAAGTTTCCGTTGCATACACATTCATGTAGACACACAAGGGGCTGACAAAAATCATCTAATGCGTCTCTTCATGGGGGGATATGTGGAAGAGAAAATAACTGACAACTGCACAACACTGTTTCAGCAAAACATGACTTTATTTGATTCCGTTTCACTTCTGGCTGGACTCTGACTTGGATGTGGACGCCCTCAGAGAATGAAGGCGGCGCCTCATGGCGATCTGTTCCTGGCGCTTCTCCTTGGCCTCCTGTCTACAAGAACAAATGCGTGTCAGTCAAACAGCTCCCACATGTCCAACTTTGTCTCCTTAACATTTCACCATCACGTGCTCCTTGAAGGTTTTCAACCCATAATCGGCCGAATGCCATTACAGCTATATCATGCAAGGCAACTCAGAACTACACTGCTGAAAAACACAGTCCGGTACTTTAAATTTCAAGTGACTCACGATTAAATCACAACTTAAAAGTATATTTAAGGTCAGGAAATTAATTACAATATGTTGTTAGACACAATGCACTTGATGTAATACAGCCGCTCCAACACTAGTGGAAATATCACACTGCCAGAAATGTATTTGTCACATTATCTTCATTGATCTGAACCACTAGAAATAAATGTAGTGTTCAGCTACATGACAAAAGCAGACTAGTGTGATCTTTGATTCTCAGCAGCTGGTTAAGAATAAAGGCCTAGATTAACACATACCGTCATCCTCTTGGCCAGCAGCTTGTACTCCGAGGCCTCCTCCTTGATCTTCTGGGTGCACTGTCTCTTGAGAGCCATGCGGCGGCGCTTGTGCTGCAGCGCACGAGGAGTCACCAGTCTCTGGATGTTGGCAGCGTTAGTTCAGGGCTTCTCACCTACTAAAGCGAGAGGATTGAAAGAGTCAATACTGACACAGTTCAAGGTCAAGTGCGGTAATGAGGAAGAAGCTTAATGTTCTCACTTTCTGTACACACAACTCGTGCTGTACTACCTCAAAGGAAGCACATTGCTTATTTTCCAATTCTACAAAAACAGTAACTTTGATCTCTCTGCAGTTGGATCATCATAACTTTTTCAACAGCACAATGACCCCAAACACACCTACAGGCTGTGTGGCCAAGAAGGAGAGTGATGGTGTGCTGCGTCAGATGGCCTGGCCTCTACAGTCACCTGACCTGGTGACTGTAGAGGCCAGAGTGAAGGCAAAAGGGCCAACAAGTGCTCAGCATCTCTGGGAACTCCTTCAAGACTGTTGGAAAACCATTTCAGGTGAGACCTCATGAAGCTCATTGAGAGAATGCGCCAAGAGTGTGCAAAGCAGTAATCAAAGCAAAGGGTGGCTATTTTGAAGACTATACAATAAACATTATTTGAGTTATTTCACACTTTCTTTGTTTACTAATAATTCCATATGTGTTCATTCATAAGTTTTGATTCTTCAGTATAATCTACAATGTAAATACTCATGAAAGAAAAGAAAACTACATCAGTAAATTAGAAGGCGAGTCCAAACACACTCACTCTCTTATATAAACAGATATAAGAACACACACACACACACACACACACCACACACACACACACACACACTATGACTATTAGGAAATATTCTTTGGTACTGACACAAGATGAAATATGAGAGAAATATGTAAGATGTACAGGATCACCTGACAAAGCTGTTCTGCACAGTCCTGCAGCAGATTCATGGGGTTTACTTTGTTGTGCTGCCCCCTGAGGAGGGGGGGATTGCTTACAGGCACAATGCCCTGCGCCAGCTGCTCCTGAAAAAAATACATTAAAAGAAAAAAAAAAACATAAGTACTTCCAACAAACATTGCTGCCCAGGGTAATGAAACTGACGGTGTAATAACTTCATACCTCATCCCACACATATCCAGATATTCCACCGCAATGGGCGCCGGTCCACCGCCAACTAAAAAACTATATACACAACTATAAAAAACTATATACAGATGTGGTGTGGGGAAAAAGGGGAGTCAGGCCGGGGAAGCAGGTTTCTGAGTCACTCAGTGTAACGAGAGGAGACAGGGTTCCGATTCAGCTTAGTCGCTTGAGACTTGAGAATACATCACTGTAGAAAATTCATGTGAGAGATTATCTAGAGTTTGTAGCAAGAAAAATCTTCATATTGGTGTTGTGATTTATCCACGATGTGCTTTTGGTCAGGCTTGGCGTCTGCTTCCCCCACAAAGAAAGAAAAACAGAAAAAGAAGATATTACATGTTCAACAGTTATTAACAGAAGAAAATGTGAAGGCTAATTTCAATAAACTACTGAATTCAAATCAGTTTTATTATTATCATATATCTATAATATAGCACCAAATCACATCAACAAAACCAGTTAAACCAAATCCAGTTAATCTGGAACACCGGCAGCCTCGCCTCTGTCAGTGCGGCTACAATGTGACGTGCCATCACCAGTGTGTGAATGTGTGGATGACTGAATGTAGTGTAAAGCGCTTTGGGGTCCAGAGGGACTAAGTAAAGCGCTATACAAATACAGGCCATCTACCATAAAAACACACTCGTGAATTATCGTTAGCAAGATGCCAAATTTAGCAAGAGACTAGCATACTTCTTTAGCAAGCACGTGGTCTCAACTCACCAAGATAAGCTATGGGCGGGAACACAGCAAGGTGCTCCGTTAACTTAACACATTAAAGTTTTCAAATCAGCTTTTGGACAGTGCAAACACTTGTTTATAACACTTTTTTCGGCACCACCAAAACTATGGATAGTTCAGCTCATTTGCTTTCAAAATGTGAAAGACCTAGCTAATGTGTGATGATGGTCCTATGCGTGGAAGGCGGGACTAATATTGCTTCTAAACAAATGAAATTATCAACATCAAATGTGATACTCTCTAAAACTTTAGAGAGAAAATCACATTTCCTCTTTTCAAAAATAATTGTTTTTTCAAAATAAAAGAGTGAGAACGCATTTGTACAAAAAAAAAAGCAGAAAGAAAGAAATAAGAAAAGGCGTTTTCTCTACTTGTTTACACTAACATCTGGATTGATTTGCTAACTCAGCCTGACAGTATGTCAAAATAGATTTTGGCACAACTGTTTGCAAGTTTGGCTTTTTTGTTTGTTTGTTTCAAATTTTTTCTGAATACAGCATGCAGTGAAATGCTTGCATCTGAGCAGACAGGTTGCAGGCTGCAAGACGTTTTTGATAGATGATGTACCCCAGGTAACGCGTTACTGTAGTCCGATTACTTTCTTCAAGTCCACGATTTGACACTGATGTCTTGTTTCTTTATGTTGTTGTGGGTTCTTAAGAATGACACCATTACTTGAAGAGAAGGTATTTTATCGAACTGTGGTTCACATGTAAACAAAGCTTCGCCATCACAGTCTACTCCGAGGTAACTCCCTCTGCTCTCTAGCTCCCCCTACAGTCTAGGAGTATTAACAACATAAAACATGATACTAGGCAAATAAGGATTTGCTGTTATCATTACAGATACTCCTTTTTTTTCAACAATATATATATTAATCCTATTAATAAACTAGTCTCTATATTGTATATTTTATTTTAAAACATTTATCAAAGTAAATTATATATTATACTGTTACTTTCCTGTAAGCACACTGCGTTACTGCGTTATAACTGATATTTTTGTTAAAAACAACAACCACGTCACGCCTCACAATGTGAGCTGCCATGCGTAAAGATGAAAGGACTTCGAACAGACTGACATATTAGCAGGCGTTGATGCAAAGAGTTTCGGAGCAGAAGTACCCATTGTACTACGTGCATCAACACGCTTTTATCAGCACGTCATATTATTGACCACTTTACACACATGAGTTGCTAAGTACCCATACAGCTGCTGTAGCTTTTTAGCTCACAGCCCGACATATACCAACAACAGCATAGATGGCACAGGCGTTAAGGCGGTGAGGCGTGATTGCGGGTGCCGCTCAGGTGCGTCCGCCTCCCCTGCAGCGGCGCTGCAGACCACGCCCCGCCACACACATTAACCAGGTAAAATACATATTTAGGCAGAATTTTGCAAATATCTATTTTTCATTTTTAGCAGCATAGTGCTTTTTTATTTTTTAAAAGTCAGGTCAAGGCTCCAAAAGCCCAAAGGCGATATAAGGGTGGCGGCTCACAACAGTTTTTGTTTGCTACATGGATCATTTTAGTTCAGCTGGGTGTCTTTCCTTTTGTTATATTTCTTTAAGAGTTCAAAATGTGTTAATTACATAAATAAAATGTAATTTTCTCTGTAGCACTTCATGGATTTCATAAGCAACACACCTTAGTTGTTCACACAAAGCATAAAGGTAAAAAACAATATATACAGTGTTATCTTCATTTTAGATGTCAAAAAGTATTTGTGGCTCCCAGTGTTTTCTTTTGCATGGAAACCGTCCAAATGGCTCTTTGGGTCTTAAAGGTTGCTGACCCCTGCCCTGGATTGAAACAGGGGTCAAATGTTTCCTGGTCTTCCTAAAGTCCACGATCAGTTCA
>NW_024582840.1:28032-32129 GCF_018398535.1 Haplochromis burtoni
TTGGTCTTTGCCACGTTGAGCTGAAGATGATTCTGCTCACACCACGTGACAAAGGAGTTGACCACAGCCCGGTACTCTTTCTCATCATCCAACCACTGCAGAGTCATCAGAAAACTTCTGAAGATGGCAGGTCTCTGTGCAGTGGCTGAAGTCTGTGGTGTACAGGGAAAGGACAGAGGACGGTCCCTTGTGGTGCCCTTGTGTTGCTAATTACCTTGTCAGACACACACTGTGGAAGACGCACATATTGTGGTCTCCCTGTCAGGTAATCAACAATCCAGGACACCAGAGAAGCATCAACCTGCATCGCTGTTAACTTCATCATCATTCATCACATTACGAGCATATGTACTTCTAGTTTTAGTTCACACTGACCGTGTAATACTCAGCAACCAGTATGTGTTTTACTCTGTCATTGTTCACACGAATTTAATACAGAAATAAAATACATTGTGTAACAAAGACCATCACCCAGTTTAAGGTTACGCCACAACTGACCTAAATTTACAGTATTGGTAATTACCAAAATCATTTTCTACGGTCCTGTAAAGGTTAATCCACCAGTATGCACAAATTCTTTAATGAAAATGATAATATCAATGATAAAATACAATTATTGTTGTTGCCCAGGAAGCCTCATTTTTACTGTTTTACAAATAAAGGGGGTAAATAAAGGATATTGTTTTTTTTGGTTAAGAGGCCAAATTATATTTAGTTGCATTCCTGAACAGAAAATTTATTTTTAGTAGTCAAATGTTAAGTTTAATTAATTTGTTTCTTCAGAGAAATCCAGTGTGTCGGCCCAAACTCCTATAAAAATATGAATTAAACCATTTTAGCAGCACACTGAATGATGTGTACAAGAGTAAAAACATCCAGAATGATTGTGATTCAGATCAGTACAGTATCAGTGGTGTTAAAGTGTTTTTTGTGTCACCTGCAGTGAAAGGGGCACTAGTTCACTGATTCCACTTGTTTTGGGGTTTATTGGTTCAAATTAAAGCTAAATTAGCTGAATTGTATTTTGCTTTGTATGTAAGTAAAAGAGCTGCATCAATGTGGCAGATTGTTAAAATAAGAAATAGTTAGAAATAGTCCACCTGTCAGCTGATCATACAGCTCATCTTTCTCTGTGTGCTAATCTGGGCTTTTTATGGCCCCTATGTAAGAAACAGTTTGAAAAACTACAAAGGGATATGCTTTTAAGATGATCCATAGTGATAGATCAACAATGTAAAACGTCAGACTTTAAGAAGAAAACAGGCCCAGTTTGTGAACCCAAAATTTAGTTAAATATAATCCTTCTCTGGGTGGAATCCAGAAATGGAAATCCAGCTCACCTGCTAATCATCTGCCTCAGACTCACGTTCCTGTTGTCTCGGAGCAGGGTGATTCCTTTGCAATCAATCATCAGAATACTCCCCTGCAGCTTCCACTGGCATTCCCACCCTCCCAGTGACCCTCCTCATAGATGCCTCCTCACCATGTCCAAGTAAAAGCTCACTCTCTCTTCTATGAACTCAAAAATACACTATATGGCCAAAAGTATTCACTCTTCTGCCTTCACATACACATGTATTTGAGTGAAATCCCATTCTTAATCCACAAGGTTTGTTGTGATGTCAGCCCACCATTTGTAGAACAGCTTTAACTCCTCTGGGGACTTTTCACAAGGTTTAGGAGTGTTTATGGGAGTTTGTGAGGTCAGACTCTGATCATGGATGAGAAGTCTAATTTCATTTTCTACTTCCACAGCAAACCCACTCATCCATATCTTTTTGAACCTAGTTTTGTGCTGGTGCACAGTTATATTGGAGCAGGAAGAGTCCATCCCAAAACTCATCCATTGTCTGAATTTTCCTGATATGATGATTTTACATTTCCTACCACTTCATGGCTGAGTTGTTGTTGTTTCCAATCACTTGCAGTTTGTTATAATTCCACAAACAGTTGACTGTGGAATATTTAGTAGTTGGGAAATTTCACGACTGGACTTGTTGCACAGGTGGAAATATATCACGGCACAATGCTGGAACATTCTTTCACAGACACATGTTTGAAATCCTGCAGCTGGAAACACATTCATAAACATATGAAGACATTAAATGGATATCAAATTGTTACTTAAAGACACAGACAAAAACAGCCACCAAAACAGATTATGGACAGGGCCATAACACCCCCCTTCCCAAGACCAAACATCTCCCCTAAAGATGTTTGGCGCTTAGGGGTTTCGAAAACCACGTGACAGCGCATCTGCCAGTACATTCTCTGTCCCTTTTTTGTGATGGATCTCCAGATTGAAATCCTGTACTAAGAGGGACCATCTCATGAGCCTTTGGTTAGAATTTTGCATTCGGGTCAAAAACACGAGGGGGTTGTGATCTGTGTAAACAATGACAGGTGCTGAACTGGAACCGACATAGACCTCGAAATGCTGTAGAGCAAGCAAAAGAGAGAGAGCTTCCTTTTCAATGGTGCTGTATTTCTGTTGGTGGGAGTTGAATTTTTTTGAAAAGTAACCAATTGGGTGATCAACACCCTGCCTATCCTCCTGCAACAGCACCGCACCTGCACCGTTGGCACTGGCATCCACCTCAAGTTTAAACGGATGTGTGAAAACAGGAGCGGCAAGTACTGGTGTGCTGCAGAGGAGAGCTTTGGCAGACTCAAAAGCATTCTGGCATGTGGGGGACCATACGAATGGTTTTGACACACTTGTGAGACTGGTGAGAGGTGCAACTACATCTGCAAAATTCTTACAGAAGCCACGATAATAGCCGGCCATTCCAAGGAACCGGCGAAGTTCACGTCTAGTGCGAGGCACAGGGAAATCTAGGACAGCCTGGATTTTAGCCAAAAGGGGGCGCACCTGTCCCTGACCCACCTGCTTCCCTAGATAAGTCACAGTGGCCTTACCAAAGTCACATTTGGCAAGATTTAGGGTAAGGGATGCCTGTTTTAATCTTTCAAAAATCTCCGTGAGTGTTCCAAGGTGTTCTGACCAAGTCTGTGAATAGGCTACAATGTCGTCCAAGTACACTTCACAGTTTGTGACGACACCACCACCACCACAATGTGCATAAGGCGTTGGAATGTGGCAGGGGCATTTCGAAGGTCAAAAGGCATGACGGTGTATTGGAGGAAGTGATCAGGAGCGACAAAAGCAGAAATTTCAGATGCACGCGGAGTGAGGGGAACTTGCCAATAACCCTTTAATAAATCCAGTTTGGTGACAAACTTTGCGGAGCCAACCCTATCAACACAATCTTCCATGCGGGGAAGAGGGTAGGAGTCGGATTTGGTCACACTGTCCACTTTTCGAAAATCAGTACAAAAACGTGGGGTTTTGTCTTCCTTCGGCACAAGAAGTCATGGGGAACTCCAGGCACTTGAACTAGGGACAGCTAGCCCATTTTCCAGCAAGTAGGAAACTTCTTGCTGGAAAAAGTGCACGTTTGGTAGGGTTCACACGATAAGCGTGTTGTTTGATTGGAGGGTGTTCACCTACATTTATGAAGTTGTGAAGTCCACTATTTTAAGGGCTTATGAGCTAGTTCCGGAGGCATATCGCCAGAAGTTTCGGTCATGTGAAAAATCTGCCAACCACACATGTAGAGTTTGCCAGGGAGAAGACTCTCTTGTTTGATAAGTGGTTAGCCGCAAGTAAAGTGAAGGACTTTGCTCAGCTAAGAGAATTGGTCCTGCTGGAAGAATTCAAAATGTGTCTTCCAGAGAATGTTGTTGTATATATCAATGAGCAAAAGGTGGATTCGTTGTCTAAAGCTGTTGTTCTCGCAGATGAGTTTGTGTTGACCCATCGCGTCACGTTTTCAGCTGTGCGCCGTGAATGGGCCCCGTTGTCTAAACCTGCAAGGAGTTTGAGGGTTTCTCCTAAGCGTCAAACGCACCCTGATCAAGTTCCCATGACTGTCCAAGAATGCTTTTATTGCCATGATACTGGCCATCTCATTGCCAATTGTCCGTCGCTCCGTCGCAAAGAGCAAACTCACACATGGAAAAAGCCAAAAAGTGTTGGTTTTGTTCAGTCGGTTTCTACTCCTAATCCCGTCAGTGATGAACCAGGAAATGACAGT
>NW_024582840.1:57811-81934 GCF_018398535.1 Haplochromis burtoni
TACACCTGGTACAAGGAGGATGAAGACTCACCTAAAGCATCAGGACACAACTTCACCATCAGCAACATCAGACCTGAGCACAGTGGGAGTTATTACTGTGTGGCCCACAACAACAGAGGACGTCATAATGTCACCTTACAGCTGACTGTCAGGGAAGGTACATTTTTTATTTCACTTACTCATTTGCTCATAGATGTCATAACCCACTATATACAATAATGTGTGTGGTAGTAATGAGCAGCTCATGGCATTGTTTATAATCAGTGCATGGACACACTAAACAATAATAGCAAACTATTCACAATCACTCGGAGTTTAACTTATACAAATCTATTAATATGGTGAGATAACAATAATGCTCACAAAACAAACAAACAAATCAAGCAGTCCATCAATTACAACTTAAAAACCAGCAACATTTATATAGAAGAGAAAACAAAGCAAGGATTATTGTCTGTAATCCGTAATCTGGCTGCATATAAATACATGTTTTTATTTTTTATATTTGTTTTTAAATCACAGATTTCCCGCAGGCGGCAAAACTAGCTGTCACTGGAATAACTCTTGTGGTTTTCCTAGTTATTATATGCCTCTTGGTCTTTTTCCTGCTTGCGTGAGTATCTACTGCACATTAAAAATCACCCTTGTTGGTGCTCAGATTGCTTACTTTTAATTAAGTTTTTCATTCCTCCCCCTGACCTAGAAAAAAGAAGCCCTCAGCATTATTTCCTGTGCCTGGAAACAGACGGGACAACAACAACAAGGTGAGCATTTAATAACTGAGTGTGAAATCCTGTGAAACTGCATTCTGGTTATTCGTTAAAATTCAATTTGAACAGTCAAAGTGAAGTTTAAAATTCCAAAACACCTGCAGAAGAAAAGAGTTGAGCCACCCGAATTAGACTCATCCTTAACAATGTTTTGATAAACTCAAATGTGGCTGTAGTTCTCACAATATTCTCTGTAAATCAGAGTTTTCTGCTAAAAATGTCATGAGCAACTGAGACATTAATAATGTCCATTCAGGTGACATCACGACTGATAAACCACCCAGTGGTATCAGACCCCCTGCTGTCTGTGGCCATAGATGCACAGTGATTTAAAACTAACTTGGAATCTGTGGATGTCTAATCTAGCTGGCTCCATAACATTTCCTTGAACATTTTCTTGAACAGGTTTCCTGCACATCTCCAAGTCAGCACACAGGGAAGACAGAGGTAAGACTGAAAACCAGATCTGAACTGCAAAAGAACTTTATACTGAGAGTCAGGGTTGTTGAGGGGGAGCTCTGGGCAACGTTACTTATCTTACTTTAAATATGAGTATGAGTATGCTTATTTATCCCAAAGTTGGTCAATCTTTATAACATGAATATTTATAAACATAAATAAGTAAAATGACTGTAAGTAGAGCAAATGAAGGAAATCAGCTAAAGTTCAACAGGTTTCTGAACTCTGTGTTTTTTCAGTCTCCACCCAGTCACTCAGAGGAAGAGGAAGAGCTTAACTATGCTAGTGTCCGATTCTCAACGAACCAGACTGATCCCATTTATTACAACATCCGATCAGCTGGATCCCGCAGACAAAAGGTGAAAGAGGAGGATGAGCATGTAGAGTACGCTGCAGTCAACTTCAGTCCTGCCCTGAGGTAACCAGCACTAAGAATTTCAGTTGTATAGATGCATGCATCCATGTAAGGAAATCCAAGAACGTAACATTTACAGTGGGAAAAACATTTCATCCAACTGACTTCATAGCCTGAGGGTAACCGCTGTGGACTTTAGTGACTCTCTGACTGACCTGGCCTGCTGCTTTATACACTAGAAACATGAACTTGGGCACACATATTACAGCACGCCTCCTTCATCCATCCGATTTTTTTTTTCTCCAGAACTGTACACCAGGACAGTGAGGAGGATCCGTCTGAATTGTACAGCACAGTCAAGAAAATCTGATAAAAGCAAAAGGAAGCCGAACTGTGGACCATTCTTTAATTGTCAGTTCCTAATAGAGCTACTGGACAGTAGATATGATTCTACAATATAATTTTGGTCAGGCATTCATTGTCCCCTGAGGGTTACCGCTGTGGACTTGATTGTCTGATTTCATCTGAAGTTTTGTACTACACCTCTAGTTTTAACTTCAACTGATATTTCCTCAAAAGAGTGTCCAGATGTTTGGGGAGTAGAGGTTATTTTGTCATTTTCTTTGAAACTACTTGTTCAACACTGGAAAAAACAACAAGTCCATTCAAGATTTTTCAGGTTCTTAAAGTTTGGTACAAATATTCAGGTTATCTGTTGCTGTCTATTGCCAAGATTTAGTGCAAACCTTCATGTCCACCTTCTGATCCACCATCAGGCAAAAAATTCATCTCACACGTTTGTTGGAAGTCATGTATACTTGACTAAAATGTATATTTCTTTTAGTTTCATGAGACATAGGAAATGTTTTTGCACTGCAGCACTGTATGTAATAGCTAATACATGGTAAGCTTGTATTTATTAATATTATTAATATTATTGTTGTTGTAATACATCAGTATGCCGAGTTAAAGAGCACCGAGTTATTGGAAAAGAACATGCGTCCTGTTTCCACTCCATAGTAGTACAGAATAATATTTTACACATTTTCCACGATTCACTTTAGTTCTGTCTGTTTTATATTTTGTCTGCATCATTCCTGCTCTCAGTTGTTTAATTGTAATTTGCTTAAAGTAAAACCATCATTATTTAAAAGAACTCTTCTGTTTCCTGTTGTTAACTCTGATGGCGATTTTGAATGTTGTTTTAAATGCATTCTTTTCACACTGATTGTTTATAACATGCTTTACAAATAGAATAATCTTTACATCTGAGTTCCCGAGTTCATGTTTTTGTGTCAGATATTTCTGTTTCAAAGCATTTCTTGTGTTATTTCTTGTATTATATTGTAACCATGTGCCTTTGTGTGCTCATGTTAGTTTTACTTCATCTGTTAGCTTTTGTATTTTGTATATGGTTTTTGTATATGCTTCCTCCTACAGTCTAAACACGTGCAGTAAGCGGGGTTATGGTGATTTGAAATTGCTCCTAGGTGTGAATGGTTGTTTATCTCTCTGTATTAGCCCTGCTGGTGACCTGTTCAGGGTGTACCCTGCCTCTCGGCCTATGGTAGCTGGTATAGGTTTTAGTCCCCTTGTGACCCTGATAAGGGTAAGAGGATGGATTGATGTTAGTTTTCTGTCATTGTTGTTGACCGTCCTGAATAGTTTGTTGCTGAATACTCAGCTCCATCAGATCATCATTTACCCCAGTACTTCCTTGCCACCCTGTTTCTTAATTTGTCGTCATTTTTCATTTCTTATCTTCCATGTCTAGAGGTTGTTTTTGTGTCTGTGACTTAGGTTTTTTTTCTTTCTTTTTCTTTTGTTCATTGTTCTGCTGCATGATCACCAGTACATGACCACTTCCTGGATTTGACTAAAGGTTTGGAACCACACCTGTTCAAGTAGATGGAACAGTAGATAAACAAGAAGTCGGGGGGAGTCTAATGTCAAACCCATGTGTTATGCAAATGAATAACAGATAGATTTCAGTACACCTATTAGTAATGCAGCACATTGTTAAAGGGCATAGGGCCAAGTATAGAGTCACAGATTCATTTTTTCTAGTTGTGAAACTATGTAAATACAAATCTAACAAGACGTTTCCTGTACAAAAGGGGCAGGAAAAGAAATGTTATGAAGCTTGCATCTCTTACCAAGTTGCCTTTTCTTGCCTTTTACTGGCACGCTGTTTATTCTGCAGAGAGGTAAAGAGGAAGGATTTAGCAACATCTTAATCTCTTTGAGTGTTTGAAGTGATTAATCATTTGTTCACTGTTTACTTTTAACTTCTTGTATTGTCACTAAAATCACCGAGAAAGCAGCTGTAAGTCTGACAGCAGCAGAGAGTGGATGTATTGTTCTTGTCCTCTTAGTGTCCCGTCAGTCCATCCATATTTACACTGAAGAGCACTTAGCCTTGTTATTCACAGCTGGTTTAATGTAGATTACAAAAATGAACCAGCCCCGTTCTATGATGACTGCTGAGCAGGTGTGTGTCTGTGCATTACTGCCTCGTTCATGTATTATTACAGATTATGTTTAATCAAATATTTCATTCAAACTGTTTATATGTGTGTGTGTGTGTGTGTGTGTGTGTGTGTGTGTGTGTGTGTGTGTGTGTGTGTGTGTGTGTGTGTGTGTGTGTGTGTGTGTGTTCACATGATGTGATGGCTCCTGACAGCAATCACAAATACAAATAAAAATGCAATCAGGTGCATCCCACAGTGGATTTAGTTCTTGTATTATGAAGATAAAAGTATTAAAATAAGCGTAGGTGGAGAGTTTTCTACAGTCGCTGGTTTTACTGCAGGCCTGTGCATGTTATCATGTCTGTGGTCTTATTGAAAATTGCACAAACAAGTTACAAATCACTTCCTGTTGCTCTGCATGCATCACTTTTCTTCTTTCACCACAACGAACATGACATGTTTCTAAGTCACACATCAAGCATGTCTCATTACTATCTTGTTAATCTTCCCTTTCACTCTTGTTGTTATTCATCTGTCACAAATTACTCCACCCGGCCTGCACTCACTTCTTCATCTCTATTGTGCAGTGTTCATTTTAATGGCTGACCCCAGGTGTTCATATTCATCCACCTTCACTATTGCTTTTGTGATCCTTGCACGTTCACCTTTCCACCTGTCTCCCTCTCATTTATACATGTATTTTGTCTTGTCTCCACTGACTTTGATTCCTTTTCTCAAACCACCAGCATTAGGGCAGGGATATCTCAGTAGGTAGAATGGTCGTCCCTGTGATCGGAAAGTTGGGGGTTCGAATCCACTGAGCGGCTACCCTGAGGTACACCTGAGCAAGGTACCATCCCTACACACTGCTTATTGGCTGCCCACGGCTCCACTGAGTGAATGGGTCAAATGCAGAGAAAGTAATAATTCAAGCTGGTCCACTCGTTTCTCATGTGTTTATTTTCTATGTCATTAAAGATGTTTGCCATACAAACATTCCACTGTTGAAAAAGAAAAGTTGGACCAGTACTCAACTTTGATCTCTCAAAGGACTTTTTACATTTTAAGTCTTATTCACACACACACACACACACACACACACACACACACACACACACACACACACACACACACACACACACACACACCTTCATTACACTGCACTTGCTTGTCCTTTAAGATAAATTGATCTTAATCTGTGTTAAACAGCGAGACAACTTTAGAGGTGAAAATAACATCATTATTCATGCGGTTATCTACCAAGTCAGAGCCAACAAGAAGAGCACTGAATCAAGAAATCATATAAATAGAATCTGTCAGACAAAGTGAAGTAGGTTACAAGATCAAAGAAGGTCAGAAACAATCTAAAGAAATTCAAGGACAGATTTAAAATACAATCATTCATATCTATCGGTTTGTTAAGCTTTACAAAGCCTAGGGCTTTGGGACTCAAGTGAACCACAGAGAAAACCATTATCTACACACAGAGGAAACTGGGAAGAGTGGTGAAACTTCCCAGGAGTTGCAGGCTAAAATGACTTCATGAGTGCACTGACTACTCATCCAGGAGATCATGAAAGAACCCAGAGAAACATCTGAAGAACTCCAGACATCATTTTTGACCAGGACATGTCCTTCAATGCACATATTAAACAAATATGTAAGACTGCGTTCTTCCATTTGCGCAACATCTCTAAAATTAGAAATATCCTGTCTCAGAGTGACGCTGAAAAACTAGTTCATGCATTTATTACTTCCAGGCTGGACGACTGTAATTCATTATTATCAGGATGTCCAAAAACTCACTGAAAAGCCTTCAGCTAATCCAAAATGCTGCAGCAAGAGTCCTGACAGGGACTAGAAAGAGAGAGCATATTTCTCCTGTTTTGGCTTCCCTTCATTGGCTTCCTGTTAAATCCAGAATTGAATTCAAAATCCTGCTCCTCACATACAAGGTCTTAAATAATCAGGCCCCATCTTATCTTAATGACCTTGTAGTACCATATCACCCTATTAGAGCACTTCGCTCTCGCTCTGCAGGCCTACTTGTTGTTCCTAGAGTATTTAAAAGTAGAATGGGAGGCAGAGCCTTCAGTTTTCAGGCCCCTCTTCTGTGGAACCAGCTTCCAGTTTGGATTCAGGAGACAGACACTATCTCTACTTTTCAAGATTAGGCTTCAAACTTTCCTTTTTGCTAAAGCATATAGTTAGGGCTGGACCAGGTGACCCTGAATCCTCCCTTAGTTATGCTGCAATAGATCGTAGGCTGCCGGGGATTCCCATGATGCATTGAGTTTTTCCTTTCCAGTCACCTTTCTCACTCACTATGTGTTAATCAGACCTCTCTGCATTGAATCATATCTGTTATTAACCTCTGTCTCTCTTCCACAGCATGTCTTTATCCTGTCTTCCTTCTCTCACCCCAACCGGTCGCAGCAGATGGCCGCCCCTCCCTGAGCCTGGTTCTGCCGGAGGTTTCTTCCTGTTAAAAGGGAGTTTTTCCTTCCCACTGTCGCCAAAGTGCTTGCTCATAGGGGGTCATATGATTGTTGGGTTTTTCTCTGTATCTATGAAGCACCTTGAGGCGACTTTTGTTGTGATTTGGCGCTATATAAATAAAATTGAATTGAATTGAATTGAATTTTCCTCTGTTATGGTCAGATTTCGTGGTTCAACAATAAGAACGAGACTGAACAAAAATGGCATCCATGGCAGAGATCCAATAAGAAAACCACTGCCACAATAACTTGTCTCACATTTGCCACAAAACATCTGACTCCAGGGAAAATATTGTGTGGACTGACGAGACAAAAAGTTTAACTTTTTGGAAGGTTTGAATCATGTTACATCTGGTGTCAAATTAAAAGCATGTTATAAATCAACATCATAAAAACAGTCAAACATGGTGGTGTTAGTGTGACGGTCTGGGCTGCTCTGCTGCTTCAGCTTTCTACCAGAAAATCCAGCCATCATTTTGTGCCTGAAAACACAAGCTAAGTTTGGTCATGTAGCAATGACCCACAGCAGACCAGAAAGTGATGGCATAATGAAAGTCCAGACCTAAAGCCAATTAATATGCTTTGGATTGGACTTATTGGCCATTCATGATCGTAAAAACTTCCAGTGTGGCTAAATTAAACAATTCTGCAAAGAAGGGTAAGCAAAAGAATTCCTCCACAGTAATGTGAAAAATAGTTTATGGGGTTTTCAAATAGGGTCAGGTAGGTTTGAATAGCCTTTTACCCCTTAATAAAAAGATAATTTTAAAAAATGCATTTTATAATTATGTGTATTTTCTTTGTCCAGCATAAAAATTAAGTTGATCTCAAACATGTAAGTATGACAAATATGCAAAACAAAGAATAATTACACATCTCTCTCTGCGGTTTATACTTCTTCATTCTTGTTCAAAGTTATGGTAACTGGCAAGACTCTCACTTCCCTTTTCACAGAGAAAACTAAATATAGATTGAAAGAATTTATCAGGAGTACACAGTAAGTTGAGCATACAAAATTATTTCCTTTTTTTTTGCCACAAAATTGTGTGCGACAGCTGCCCTGACACCTCTACAGCCTGCAGGCGTTGACCGACAGTTCGTTGGCAGTGTCGCTTAGACTCCTGCATTTAGCTTGCAGGCTGGGGTGGCTGGAGCACTCTGCGGGTGAAGGCCAGCGCTCCACCCAGGTGTCCTTCCCCAACACGTAGATGAACCTGACACACAAAATGAAAAAAGAAAGAAAGACAGATGGCAAGTTAACAAGTAAGAGCACCCAAGTGTCTCATAGTAAACTTGTCCTCTCATAGTTCCCAATTTGAATCAACACAAAATTATTTGTAAGCATTTATTTTTCCTGTTCTGCTCACTTGTTGTTTTCAGTATCAACATTCCACTGGTCGTCCTTGGGGCCAATGATGAGGTATTGGGAGCCCTGCTTCAAGTCTAGTCCATCTCTGCAACCTCCGTGAGACATGAAGATCCTCGTCTGACCCGCTCCAACTCCACCCTCCAGACCTGAGTGGGAGAAGAACAAATATGATAAGCCTTCATTTGTCTTTGAGTTACAAGAATGCACAAGCAGCACTTCATAAATGGGGTCACCAAATAATGAAAAAGTTAACTGGACCACATCATTCCTCTATTGCTCGCACTGAAAAGACTGAGAGGTGAAAGCCAGTCACTACTAGGACTCACCCAGTTTGATAACTTGTGTGATCTCCATCTCATATTTGTCGTAGTAACTCTGGATGACATTCAGCACCTTCACCTGGAAAACTAAAACACAGTAGCAACCAAACCTGAGCATCATGAGCAAATTACTCTAAAATTAATCGGACTCTTAAATGGGTGAGGCACTGTTTCCATATATTAATAGTAACTGCTTCCACGACAAAATAATAATAGCATTACTAACAAAAGGGGGAGGTGACAGTTTCCCACCCTTTTCCAGTAAGATACTAAACTGAAATTCTGTATGATGCCCTGGGGAGTTGCTATATGAGCGATTCATGGTCCACATGGTAAATGAGAGAAAAATAAAGCAGGAGAGCAATAGTGCCATCAGCTAAACTTTCTTTACAATGTTTTAAATATTACAGTTTCTGTGAATGCTCACATTATGCTTCCATTTATTACTCAAACAACATATTATTTGTTCCTACTCTAACAGCTGATGCGCTGCAGGGCTTATGTCATTGTTACTGCTTGAATAAGGGCATTTAATGTGGCTTCTTTTATTTCTATAAATATTAAAATCTTAATCTCTTCATCTAGCGGCAGTTTTGACAACGTACATCTGAATATTTTTAAATCATTTGAATGGCAGTCAGCCAATGAACATGCAAAAGTGTAAGCCTCCAGTGTGCAGGCATGCATGTTAAAGGCGCCGGAGTGTAAAAGCACATGTACCATGGTGTAAGCTCTTGCAGGCAAACGTCTCTCTTTCTTTGCTGGGGAAGTTTTCACTGTCTGCTTTGGAGATGCAGCAGTCACCTGGAGGTTTTGAAACCACGGGAGGTCAAATGTGCAGAGGTGGAAAAAAAATACACGCATCCTTTAATGCATTGTTGCAAATCCCATACTTTACCCTGTGTGCAGCGGCAGACGTTGTTTCTGCAGATCTGGCTGAGCTGCTCCTTGTTCTCACGGGGGGTGTAAGTACGACTGCAGCGGCGGTCTGTGACAAAGTGAGAGGGGAGAAATCTAAAAGCTTTAATGTTATTATTATTATTATTTATTTATCTTGGTTTTATGCGAAATATAAGGATGCAGTACAACTTGGCCACTTGGTTGGCTGCTCTCAGCCATGCAACATATGGTCACCTGCTCATCCCAGTGAGCTAAACTGCCGTTCCTTTTATAAGTATTTCTTATAATACTGTATCACAGAATCTCTGATTTTTATGTCTACAGCTGTATTTCCCAACCTGGGTTGTAATACTCGTAAACAGTCACTGAGGATGGCTGCAGGAGGCCAACTTTGAAGGTCTGCTGGAGTCTGAATATTAGGATCTCAGGCTCTTTGTGAGAAACCTACAAAGAGAAACAATGCAGAGCAGGGGGAATGTTATAAGACATACTTCTTAAAAATGGTACATAAAACTGACTTAAACTGGACAGATTTTAACTCCTCATACTCTTTCTTCCTGTAATCCAATAAATGAGACAGTGGTCTACAGCAGCGGTCCCCAACCTTTTTTGCGCCACGGACCGGTTTATGCCCGACAATATTTTCACAGACCGGCCTTTAAGGTGTCGCGGATAAATACAACAAAATAAAACTAGTACCGGTACCGAAAAAAAGAAGATTTATTCATAACACACATGAAAAGACCCAGGAAAACTGAGTTATAGATAAAAACGATAACAAAATAACGCTGAAAACCGATAAAAACCCTGAAAACCACACATTTCACACCTGTGCCTCAACTCTCATGGACCGGTACCGGTCCGAGGCCCGGGGGTTGGGGACCGCTGGTCTACAGCACAGTTACCTTAAACAGGTGGATGATCAGGGATCCCCTGTCACTCAGGTTATCTACTATCTGGAAGTTGTTGATGTAATGATCCACTGAGTTGGACAACTAGAGACAAACATGTTCAGAATTTATTAGTTCAATTTAAACAGAAATAAAATGCTGCCGTGTAGAAAACATTCTATAAAATTGTATTTAAAGTGTAAATTCACAATGCAATGCTGTATTTATTACCGAAATATGTTAAACCCATTACAGCCTTAGGTGATGCAGGGGTCAAACAAGTGAGCTGAGGTGTGCTTTTTGGTGTGATACTGATAAATTACAGTAAAGAAAATTGAGCTTGCAGCTTAACTTTCTCACAACACGCACAGAAAAAAGTTTGAATAAAACAAAATAAAATAGATGTAAAATAAATTCAGGTTTACTCTGTGTAAGAAAGCTAAAACTAAACTTGGATCATTTCTTAGCCATGAAAGCTTTGTTTCAGATTTTTGAAGCACTGGCCTAGAGGCTGATTACCATCTCCAGGTCTGAGTTTTCTGGGGTGAAGCCAGTGGGCAAACTGATGTCAAGAACCACCATCCTGACATCTCTGGGTCCTAAAGCCCTGCGAAAGAAAAGCAGAAAGCACTGACAAAGGATATGAAATCTAAATCTGAAAGGACCCAAATGATCTGATTAACCTCATGAGAAATGTGAGCAGCTGTTCTGAATCGCTGGATCAATAACTCACATTCAGTGGACCAAATGTTCAAAGAAAATTTATTACGGTCAGACAGACTCACATTTGGCAGTTTTTGTTTAAAAATGTGGTCGTCCCATATTAAAAAGTTGACTGTTTTTGCTGTTTGCTACACTTTGTATGAAGTAAAAGATATAAAAATACACTTTTTTTTCTTATTCTCTAAAATTTAGCAAGTAATTGTATCTTACCTCACTTTGATGGTGATCTGATAGGACTTTTCTACATCTGCTGGAGGCTTTTCTGTTATGAGATGGAGGAAAAGTGTTATTAAATATGTAATCCATAAAGCTTGCTGAAGATACTTGGTGTGTATATGTATTGATAGTTTTTTTATGTATATGTTTGTCATATTGCAGTTGCTGTCTTTTCTACTGTTTTTTAAAAAAAAAAATCAGATGTTTGATTTCACACTGGATGCCGTTCATGATTGAAACCTCCCATTTACTAGCACACTGGCTTTTACCTCCCAAGGTAGGGTTTGTGTCCCCTCCAGGTCTTGAACTGGGGATCTTTCATATGTAGAAAGTTTTAAAATTATTTTTTAAAAAGCCACATAAATGGTCCTCCTTGGGGCCTATGATGTTTGTATTAATGTACATACATCAGTATTTTAAATAGTATTTCAGCCATTCCCAAAATTAAGAATAGAGAGATTTTCAAAAATCTTCTCCAGCCCACGTACACCTTAAAATCAAACTCTGACCACACACCAGCCTGAGAGGAATTTCCTTCTTTGTTTTTATGTGAAACCTCGATCTGTTGATGACTGACTGTTTAAAGCTGATTCTCCAGTAACAGCTCTCTTTTCCCACCTAAAAGCTACTGTACAATTTGAATTCTTTCTGTACCAGTAATGACATATATAACATACACTCCAGATTCCATTAAAACATTAAACAAATAACATGTTTGTGTTACGGCAGGCTTGTAGTTTACAGTTATTTAAGAAAAGTTAAATTTGTATCTTTTGAACTAAGTCCTGTTTTATCTTATTTCAAAATATCAAGGAAATGAAACGTGCTGAAATGTGTTTCATCATTGTTTGACCCTTATAATAACTTAAACCCTAACACCTTACAAGAACATAAATACAGCTGGTAAAATAAGTATTCTGCCCCAGGGCAGCTGTGGCTACAACTGTAGCTGCCTCCACCAGTGTGTGAATGAATAGTGGAATTGTAAAGCGCTTTGGGTGCCTTGAAAAGCGCTATATAAATCCAATCCATTATTATTATTATTATTTAATGTGTCACCATTTTTCCAAGTAAATATATTTCTAAAGGCACTATTGACATGAAATTATCGCCACATGTCAGTAACATCCCAACACACCAACTGACATGTATTTAATGCCTCAAACAAAATTCTTTGTTGGTGATGAGAGCTTCAAGACGCCTCCCGAATGGACACGCTAGTCACATGCAGTGGTCAGGTGTGATTTGTTTCATTTTTCCACACAAACAGTCTTCAAATCCTGAGGTCTCTGTGGGCTCCTTCTCTGAACTCGTTCAGTAGATTTCTCAGCTGGATTCAGGTCAGGTGATTGGCTGAGAAACCAGCTGAGAGTTTCCTTGGCTGTGTTTGGGACGATTGCCTTGCTGAAACATCCACCCTCGTTTCATCATCATAATCCTGGTGGAGGGCTGCAGATTTTTATCAACAGTGTTATAGTACATGTTTCTGTAACATATTGGTCTAATGTTAGCTGTATAATTCATCTCATTGTTTGTTGTGTGAAGTTGGCACTGGTTTCGTGTGATTTTATGTGTCACATTTGCTGTGAGCCAATGGCTGTGATGGGGTTGGATTAATTGAAGGCCCACACTACAAACACTGCTGTGATATTTTGTCTCTGAGGTATGTTATATGACCAGAACTAAGATGACTTGATTTAAATATGTTGATGGTGGATAGTGTGCTGCTCTGTGAATTGTATAATGAAGATGGGGTGATATTGTGTGTCTCTGTGCAGGCCAGGACCTACTATATGCCACAGCCTAAAGGCAGAGTTGGGTTGCTGAGGTTGGAGTAATTACCAGCCTTCTACTTACAGGGTGGGTCTTGAAGGACAACTACTAATCCCAGTTAAGTAGTTGGCATGTAAAGTGCAACTGACTTGTGCCATCGCAGGCTCGCGCCTTCAACTGTGTGTTTTATACCTTTAGCAAGTGGGACGCTGGACTGTGTATCTCTTCATTTTTTTGATCATTGTACTAATAAATTATGTCAGAATTGTATTAGTTGTCATCTTTTGCCCACAGCTGAGACAGCTGGTCAGACCTAGAATATGTCTGTGTTCGATTTCCATTCATCCTTCCTGAAATTACATGAAGTGTGCCAGTGCCGTATGCAGAAAAACAGCCCACACCATGATGTTCCCAATTCCAAGCTTCATTGTTGGTATGGTGCTTTTGGTGCTTTCTTTTTCCTCTGAAAATATGCAGTGCCCTTTGACCTCATAACATTGTGTGTATTATGGTGTCAAAGGTCAGTTTTGACCACACTATAGTCTCCCAGTATATCACAGGCTTGTCTAAATGCTGTTCAGCAACTTTGAATTCAACATGCTTTTTCTTCAGAAATTGAGTGTTGCATGGTGAGTGTTCATGCAGGCCATGGTGGTTGACCGATTTTCTTTTTTCTGTAAGTCTCTGTAAGTCCTCCTTGGCTTTTAGACAACTCTTCTGAATTCTTTTCACTCCTCTGTCTGAAATCTTGCAGGGAAGATCTGGTCCTGGCCGGTTTGTTGTGGTGTTCTTCCCACTTCCACATTATGGCCCCAGCATTGCTCACTGCATTCTTCAGTAGTTTAGAAACTCTTCTGTGACCAATGCCATCAGTATGTTTTCCAACAATAAGGTTGCGACAGCCTCATATTGTTTTAACCCATCATGAGATGTTTCTTGTGTGACACCTTGGTAACGAGACACCTTTTTATAGACCATGGACTGAACCAGCTGATATTAATTTGCAATAAGTGGCATGATTAGTTCCTAATTACTAACAGATTTCAGCTGGTGCCTTTTAGTACCTCCACTTTTTGTTCAGTATTTTTCCCCTGTGTCATTTCTCATTATAACGCGTAACATCGTTTGATTTCTTTGCATGTGTAGATGTCAATTGCACCTTTAGAGATACATTTAGTTAAATTGGTGACACATTCAACACTTATTTTATCTGCTGTATTTGAGACATATAAATGGAGTTACCCTGGGACTCTTCAACAGCAACACTGAGCTCAAAGTGCTGGCAGGGCATTTTCTCATCCACCTCATGCAGCTGGTTATAATGGGTCACAACCTTGGGTCAAATTTCAGGAAGAGAAATCGATCAGTCAGAAACGATTGTACAGCCAAATATAGGTACTGTCCTACTATTTAATTTAATTATCTCTATTGAGTTTTATTAATAATCATTCAGTGCATTTATACCTCAAGTATTCCCTGTCCGTTTCCTTGAGCTCTGACTTCCAAATCAAGGTTAGCAGGCAACTGTGCAACAAAAGCACCGCAGAAGAAGAAAAATATTGGATAATGATGTTATTACACTCAGTGATGTTCTTAAATCCCAAATCATCGCAGTTCAAAGTTATGAAACTCCGCTATAAGCCTGGATTCTGTTTATATTTCTTTTAATGTCTCTCACCTTGGATGAGCGAGCGCCATAGGCTGTCCTTGGGTCAAAATGGTAGCGGATGTCTCTGCGTCCAGTGATCCTGATGTCTACATTCAGACTGAGGTCATCAGGAGGTCTCTTGATCATATACTCTGACAGTGCCTGAAGCACCACCATGGTGGACTGGAAGAGTAGAGAACGAAAAAACCCAACTGACAGCCTTCTGACAATTAAATCTGGCATGAAATATAATATCAACAAGTGAAATAAATCGAAATATCCTTTAACTGACCTGAGTAGAGCCAAAGCCGCCTCCTCTTCTTCGCTGGCTGTTCAGCCATTTAAAGGCTGCTGCTGCTTCCTCCATGTGACCCAACTTAATAAGAGCCAGCAGGGCATAGCCGGTCGCCTCCAAGGTGAAGAAGTGGTTTTCCCTATCAGGCCAGTGGCTGCCACCTGCAGCAGCGACAGAATTAGAGGGATGTTTTACACTTATCCTCAGTGCCTTTTTGATACTATTTGAATGCCGGCTTTAAGAGCACACAGCTTTAGTCCGTACAGCAAAAGTGCAGTGATTAGGGCTATGTCATACCATACTGTCTGCCATAACATCAGTACAAACTTTTACGTGATTGAAAAATAGTGTTATATGACAATATCAACGATATAGCAAGTAAACAGAATCCTGCTAGTAGACAGAAATTAGTTAAATTCAATTATATTGTATTTTATTTATGTAGCACTAAACCACAACAGTTCCTTTAAGGTGTGTTTTATTTTCAGGTGAATACCTTATAATAATACACAGAAAACAGCCAGATGACTCCCTAGGAGTGATTTGGCGACAGTGGGAAGGAAAACTCCCTTTTAACAGGCAGAAACCTCCAGCAGAACCAGGCTTTTTGTTTTACTGATGCTTTGCATGATGATAAACCAGGACTTTAAGCAAGTTTTAGTTGCTTAAGGTACATTTACTCTGGTAACTCAAATGAAAACAAGAAAACAAAACAAATCAAATTAAAAAACAGAACTATAATCATTCTGATTGAGGATACCTCGGGCTGCAGCTTCGAGTAATGGTTGATGAACATTGTGAGGTGCCCCCGCAAGAGCCAGAGCATAAGAGGTGATGGCCACGGTGTACGGTCTCCTCCCATTTCTAGTCAGTGCATTGGTCAAGTACTGTGTCGTCTTACCCATGGCATTCTATACCACATGAGTGGGTAGATGATGGGTTAGTATAATTACAATTACAACAAGTGTTAAAGAGACATTGCTGCTTGTAACTTACCTCCATCTCCAAACCAGGAATGACGCAGGTGATCCCTGCCTGCTTGGCCTCAGCTAGTGCGATGTGGACAAAGGCGGTAAGTGTTATCTCTGGGTCATCGCCACGGAGACCGCCCTAGAGGCGATGAGAGGGAGAAGGGCTTTATCGCAGTTATCAAAGATTTTGGGCAGAAAGCACCTAAAGTAAATTTCCTGGTTCCTTTATAGCACTTTTCTTTCCTACTGAGCACTCAAGGAGCTTAGACAACATTACCCAAAGAACTTCTATCTAATATTTGTCGATAATATAATCTAACAGTGATGATCCGATGAACGCATCAGAGGAACTCAGTATCTTTCCGAAGGATACTGTGCAAATTGCATGCAGACTGGAACAGTCCACCAACAACCATTCAGTTAGTACGGGACCTGCTCTACCTTCTGAACTAAAAACTTTTTAAGGGGTTATTCAGTATTTGAGACCTTCATCTCTTTCTCCCATGCCTTGTAATTTTGTATTAAAACCATCGGAATAATTCAAGTATTTGATTATTTAGAATTTTAATCACTGAATAAAAGTGTCTAAAATAATGGAAACTATTTTAAATGAGTTAAATAAAGTTGTTTGTTAGATTTTAAAAATGTACAAATGCTTAAAGTTAAAGAAAGAAAATATGTCATCAGAAAACAGTGGCATGCTACATGACAGCGTGCTTTTTCTGTTGATCATCAGCAGACAAAAGGATTATAAAGACTGGGCCTTTTTGTTGTATTTACATTCTACTTTCATAATAATCTCTTTCTTTTCAGTTTATTGATTTGATTTTGTTAGTCTTGGAAGTTGTGATTGAATAATAAAGCAATCATTTTGAAAGGTGTAGTTTTTACTTCATATATGTGCCTGCATGTATTTTATCCATCTATCCTTATGGGCTCAAATTGTGGTCATAAATATTTTGTACAATGTGAAAGGACCATAAAGCCGCTCTATAAAGCACCCCTCCAATAGCCAAACCCATCTGTTCTCCGATTGGATTGTTAAATTTGTGATTGACATGACATTGGCCAATCAGATGAAAGGAAGAAAAATAGGGTCAAAATTCGTACTTGTAACTTGAAACTTGAGTGCAGAGTTTCACACGTATTTTTTGGCTAAGTCCACACACAAATCTTTTTTACGCACACACAAATTCTTTTTACACATACAAATCCTGATTTACAAGTACAAAATATTTATGACCACAATCTGAGCCCATATATCCTACCGACAGTACAGATTCAGACAACAATTAACACTCACATTTACAGGTGTAAGCGATGGTACAACAGGCCATCTACCAATCAGAAGGTTGGTGGATTGACTCCCAGTTCTCCATAGGAGAGTCCACGCTGTGGTTGAATCTCAGATTCAGAGGGAACAATATAGTTTTTGCCTGGGTTATGGATCACAAGAACAGCTCTTTAATCTGTAAAGGATAAGGGATTCTGCCCAACCAGTCTACATCTTCTTGGAGATGCCTGGAGAAGGCATCAACCGTGTCTCTTAGGGGATCATGTAGGGAGCACTGTGGGAGGATGGATATCTAACCTGTTGTGCCATCTGGTCATGAGCTCTGGGTCATGACTGAAAGAAAGAACGTCTGGGCTTCTCTGCTTAGACGACTGCCCACAAGACAGACGGACGGATGGACGGATCAATAGACTGATGTTTATTTTCCAAGTTACAGTTTGTCTGAATGGTTTAAATTTGATAAACTTAGCTGTAATAGCTATCATAATGAAACAGCTTATTTTGTTATTACACATTGTGGTGGGGCGTGGTTTGCGGTGCCGTGCGGACGCACCTGCACGGCATCCGCAATCACGCCGGCCTGTTAAAACACGGGGACTCAGGGGTTGGTGTGTGTGTGGTGTGACGTGAATTAAATAAAGTTGGCTCTGAACGTTGCTCCGTGGTCCCGCCGTGCCTTATTCACGCCACATTGGTGCCGAAACCCAGGAGGCGGCACGGCGGGTCCGTATCGGAGCCAGGGAATGGAGGAGCTGGCCCGGAGGGTGGCCGAAATGGCGGCCGCCCAGCGGGAGCAGGCGGCGGAGGTGCGTCGCCAGCAGGAAGAGCTGCAGGACCGGTCCGAGCGCCACCTGGAAAGGATTGGGGAGCTGGTGGCGCTGCTCTGGGCCTGGGCGCCACCCCCACAAGTGTGTCCCGAGGACAGTGAAGCGGTGGAGGAGCCGTGTGGGGCACCTCGGCAGCCGGAGGTGGTGGACGAGTCACGCGGGGGTCCGAGCCTGCCGGAGGAGGAGGAGCAGCCGGGTGAAGGGCTGCTCCTGCCGGGAGCGGTGGAGGAGCCGCTCCAATCGGAGGCGGAGGACGAGGCGGGCGAGGGTCTACACCTGCCGGAGGAAGAGGAGTCGCTCCACCCAGAGGTGGACGAGGGGCTGTGCCTGCTGGAGGCGGAGGCGCAGTGCGGGGAGCCGCTCCAAACGGGAGTGGCGGAGCAGCTGTGCGAGGAGACGGAGGTCCCTGCTCCAGGGCAGCCTGCGCAGCCGGAGTTGGAGGCAGAGGAGCGGGACAGCCCCGCTAAGCCGGGGGTCGGCGGGCTGGCTAGTCCAGCCTCGCTGCCACCAGTCGATTCTGCGCGCCTGACGTCTGCCCAGCCGCCTGTGTACAGGAGCTCACGGCCATGCCTGTGGGGCCGTGTCCGCTTGCTACGCGGCCGACCTCCGGACCAACTTCGCCGTTGCCGCTGGATGCGCGGGCGGCCACCAGAATGGACGCTTCCCCGTCGCTTGGGCTGGGGCGCCGATGTTTTGGGCCGAGTCTCGCCCCAGTTCGGGGGGGGAGTAGGTTCGGCCAGATTGCTCCCCGGCCTCAATCGGGCGATGGGGGTATGTGGTGGGGCGTGGTTTGCGGTGCCGTGCGGACGCACCTGCACGGCATCCGCAATCACGCCCGCCCTGTTAAAACACGGGGACTCAGGGGTGGTGGTGGTGTGTGAATAAGGCACGGCGGGACCACGGAGCAACGTTCAGAGCCAACTTTATTTAATTCACGTCACACCACACACACCAACCCCTGAGTCCCCGTGTTTTAACACGGCCGGCGTGATTGCGGATGCCGTGCAGGTGCGTCCGCACGGCATCCGCAAACCACGCCCCACCACACACATTTATTGCAATTAAAGTTTTTATTTATTCTGTCGCACTCCATAAATTCTACATTTCTGTGGCTGCACTGAATAAATTTGTCCTTTTTCACATCTGATTTTCAGTCGTGTGTTCAGGCTGAGAGGTTATGCTCGTGAAGACGTGTAGTTTACAAGAGAAACGATACAAGGACCAGGAAATGAAAACTTTTCTCTCTTTGAGTGGAAACCACATAGATTACCAACCTCACAGTGTGAGTGTGTGGCTGTATACGTGCATGTGTTTCTCACCGTCATGGTAGTGCTGTAAACTGGGTTGTCCTCTACATACATTCCTTTATTTTCTCTGAGTTTGTTCATCACCAGGTAGACCAGAGGGTCGCACACTTGTTGCTTCTCAATGCCCATGATGGAGTGAGCCATGGAGAACACCTTTACCACATATGCTGTGATCCTGTCAATCACAATCTGTCATATATATGATTTAGCTAACAGAATAAATTTATCTATTTATGAATCTCAAACTGATTTTCCTCACTGACTCACTTCTGTACAGTTTGAAATAAACATGTATTGTTTTTGTTATGTGACACATGTAAGTTGGAAAATCACTACCGCAAAGACTAATAAAAATAATATTTTAGTGTTGTCAAAACTGAAATACTTGAAAGCTCTAAGAATGTAAGGATTCGTCAGTACCAGGTACTCGCTCCTTCCCTCCTGTAGGGCGGGTAAGAGCCGTCACGCCTTCTGTATGCCAGCTGATTGTCATAGCCTGAAAACACAAAAGAATTTCCTGTTTTAACCACAAAGACAGACAATAACTAGGTGTTCATATTCCAGCCTTTTGTGCTTAGTCAGAAAGTTTTTTGCAAACTGGTTTTAGATTTTTTTTTGCAAACCTCAGCTTTTATTGTAGAATTAAGCCATAGAAAATAAAAACAGTAAATCCCCCTTTCCTTCTTTTTTGTTCTTCGCTTTTTGCTTTCGTCTCACCTCTCTTGATGTACTGGAGAGCCTCTGCTCTGCGCTGCACACCTACGCTCTCCCAGTTGTCAGTTCGGTCTAAGTAGAGGGTGGCAATGAGGGGCAGAGTAATGGAGGCTAGGTTCTGCTCCACACAGCCACCAGGCATCCTGATCAGAGATCCCAGAGAGTCCTCGTTGATGGAGTTCTCAATACTGTCTGCTAACACGCTGCCTAGTAGGGAAAAATAAGTTTCATGAACAAGCCTCCTTCTTGGTTTCATTTTTGATCCTTCTCACCACTGACAGTTACTGACCTCTGACATTGATCAATGACTCAGGTTGAGAGTTTGGCACTACTGACTCCAGTTCAATCTTTCCAACACGGACTGTCTGCGTTCCTGTTTTGGATGCAAACATATTGACACCGAATTAAAAATGAAGAGACTCAAAGGGAGCAGATATAAATGTGAAACCTCATAACTTTGGTAAACTTTAGACCCAGTTCCATAAAATCTAAATAAAAACAGAATGCAAAGATTTGCAAATGTCACAAAACCACATTTTATTCATAATAGAAAATATCAAATGTGAAAATGCACCATTTTAAGAAAATTGTTATTTCATTTTGAATTTGATGGCTGCAACACAATACAGGACAGGGCTGTATTTATCGCTATGTAGCATCCCCTCTTCTTTTAACTACAGTCTGTAAAAGTCTGGTAACTGAGGAGACCAGTTGCTGAACTTTTGGGAGAGGAATGTTTTCCCGTTCTACATCCGAAATAACAGTCTGCAATGCTGGGATCCACATGGCCTGACCAACAACCCCAATGCCAAACGATGGCACCTCTCTTTGGAGAGTTTTTCAGTCTATCCCAGACCCTAGCTGTTCAACGGGTGTCCTGGGTGTTGGATTTTTTGTTTCACGTGTGGTTAAAAGTAGTTGTGGGTTTAAAGAATCGATTTTCCTGATTCAAATCGATTTTAGTTTTAGAAATCGCTCCCAAAACTATTTCAACAACCACCAAACAGCTAGTGTCAGCTTTGTTTTTATACATAGGCTAATTATAAAAACATGGATATGTCCTGATAAATGATCAGAATTATAACATTTCTGACTGTCTGAGTCAAATCAAATTGGGACCTTGTGAATCAGAATCAAAGCAGTTATAGAAATCGAGTCTCTTTTGAATGAGGTTTGGCACAGAGAAGATGAGGCAGGAACTAGTATGTGTGGATAGCTAAATGTATTCACAGACAGTGAGTTCGGGGACTGATCACATGCCAGTTATTACTGCAGTGCTGTCTGAGAGTCTAAAGATCAAGGGCAACCAATTTTTCCAACCCTGCCCCCTTGCACGCAGAGAGATTCTTTTTTTAGATGATGTTATGTATGATAACTGATGATAAATAAATGAGGGATACTAGAGCAAAATTTTTCTGCAATTTTTAGACTCAGTTTGTGAACTCTGTGAGCCTCCGCCCTCCTAATCTGTTCGTTTTAGAACTATTCATGTTACTGAGCTGCTACCAATAAACCCAGTTAGTCTCCAGCTGTTCCTTCAGCTGTTTTGTTTAGTACCACATACTTTTCCCACTTTTTTTGAACTGTGCTTCTGCCATTAAATTCAAAATGAGCTAATTTTCCATGAAGTACTAAAGTGTGTCATTTTAAACATTCGATGTTCTTATTATAACTCTATTGTGAATATGCATCTATGAGATTTTCAAGTCATTACATTCTGTTATTATTTACATTTTACATATTTGTCACAACCTTTTGGGAACTGTGGTCATAAAATAGGGAATGACACATTATCATACCTCACTGCTTACTCATCTACTTACCCCCCTCAGCGGATGGGTTCAACACCACACTCCAAACTTCAGTCTTCTGCACTCCATCGAGCTGTTTGTATCAGGAAAAAAGGTTTTGATTCAAGAAGATATGTGTTACTTATTAATTATCTTCTAAGCACACAGAAAATGCCAGTTTCATCACGCAGTCACTTACCACTACCCGTAAAAGCTTCTGGATACGGTCTCCTCCCGTCATGTCTCTCCCGAGCACCATCACCTCCAAGGGATGTTTTCCCACCACCAGCGGTACAATGGTGTAGGGCACAGCTATCGAAGAGCCAGCTGGCACTGTCACTTCCTGTGTGTGTCTGTCCTTGAAAGCAATGCTGCATATGCCTTCAGTCTTCATGAGCACCACCCTGACCTGAGCAGAAAGTGATCAGCCGTTACAGAAGAAGAAGCTGGTAATTTATGAGAAAGAGTAAAAGTAAGTCAATAATCTTACATGTAGTTCCTCAGAGCCGTAGTTATGGACCACAGCTTTTATTTCAACCTGTTCGTGTCTCGCCACTGAATATGGCAGCTTCAGCTCCACAAAGAAACGTTTCCACGCTCTGAAGTTGTAAGGCTCCGCAACACAGAAACCTGCAGATTCACAAGATGGTGAAAAACGTCTGTGAGGGATTAGGATTCTGACAATTTCTCTATCATTCGGGTTGATGATAGAAAACAGGATAGTTTGGAAACTTTTAATCGTGGAGCATTGTTTGCCACTGTTTGTTTTCACCTGGAGGTGATGGAGGTAGAGCACATTCACTCTGTTGCCAAGTGTGAAAGTATATTATTTTCTTTTGCTCTGAGAAATTGGTGGTTGACAGAATGTGAAAAACGTTGTCCTTAACTTTTAGTTAAACATAGAAAAGCAAAACTTCTTTTTTAAAATGGTTAATTTAAGAATTGGGTTAATTTTTGATTGTTGCCAGGACACGATATTTCTTATTAATATAAGACATCCCTACAAATCATGCTTTAATCTTACATGGTAGTGTAAAACTTGCTGTCATTTCCTCCTGATTAAACTACTGTAACTCCTTATACACTTGATTGAGCCAATAAAATACACACTGTCTGGAACAACCTCATAGAGGAAATCTGATCACAGTATCTTCCAAAACACTCTTAAGTTAACATTTGTATACATTTCTCACTGACTCTTGTTTTATGTTGTTTTTTTTAATAATATTTTATCATCTCTCCTTTCCAGATCTCTCCTGTCTCTCTCACTATGTCTATCTCACTTTGTAAAGTATTATGTCAATGTGTTTTGAAATACACTATATAAATATTGTGTATTATTACCACTATTACAAAAAAAGTGTTGTAACAGTATATCCATAATCAAACATAATGATAATTTTTAGATAACATCCTTTTTTGGGATTACACAAAATAACCGTTTTTTATCTGGAAGTTTAAACGTGTTTCCCATTAAAGCCAGACTGCATCAATTTCCAAAAACTGAGTCCCTAACCAGTTAAGCACTTTGATTCCCAGTTCGCTGTCATCTCACCTGTGTGGGGTGATGCACTGACAGCCAGAAGCCCCCATTCTGTGATGCTATCAGGTAAGGGGTCCCCCATTGTCAGCGAGGCCAGCCTGTTGATAAGATCCATGTTATTTCTTTTTATCTTACAATAGAGCCAAGCTCAAAACTACAAGTAGACAATTGCTATACTATATTATACTATGTAGAAATTTTGCATACTCAACAGAAAATGTGTACGCATAGATGTCTAAATATATATTTAAAGTAAGATTTTAAAAAAATAAAACTTTTACAGTTAATACACAGAACATTTAATTTTAAGTAAAGTTTTTCTTTTTTGTTTGTTTGTTTTTTGCTGTTAACAAACAACAAATCAGTGTTTAATCACTAACTCCATCCCAGTAGTTTGAGTCTGATCTATCATGAAGTCTTTATTTCAGAAGAATAACATTTGGTAATGATTAACTAATGAATAATGGAGTACACTGAATTTTACTTTCCACTAATGTCATTAGACTTAAATTTATTTATGAACTTACCACCTATGACACCAAACATGCTGTATATAAAAAATAAAGCACTGACTAATAAATTAACATGAATTAGATATTACTAATCACCTGTGTATATTAGTTATCATTGTTAGCTGAAACATACAGCGGGGAAAATAAGTATTTGACACATCAGCATTTTCATCAGTAAGGGGATGTCTAAGTGGACTATTGACACAACATTTCCACCAGATGTTGCCATCAAGCCAAATATTGAATTCATACAAACAAATCAGAACATTGAAGTATACAAGTTGGATCATATTAAATAAAGTGCAATGACACAGGGAATAAGCATTGAACACACTTTATTTAATACTTTGTAGAAAAGCCTTTGTTGGTGATTACAGCTTCTAGACGCCTCTTGTATGGATAGACCAGTCATCTGCATTGCTCAGGAGTGATTCTGGCCCATTCTTCCACACAAACGGTCTTTAAATCTTGAAGGTTC
>NW_024582840.1:83084-98537 GCF_018398535.1 Haplochromis burtoni
ATCCCCTTACTGATGAAAATGCTGATGTGTCAAATACTTATTTTCCCCGCTGTAACTAGCCAATAACAATTCATTAACTACCAGTTTACTGTAGTACGAGTTATGATTATGGCATAATAATGTGCAGTTTAAAAAATGACACCTCTCACTCTCTTTTATCTCTATTAAACTGCAGTGAAGGTTTCTGAAGTTTCAGCAAACAATCTATAAAACATTAACTTGGTTCTAGACACTAGCAGATGGTTTTCACAGAGCAAGCACGACACAGATACAGTGCAGGAATTTGTGTTGCTACATTGTGAGTGTACGCACACACACCGATGGTCACGATGGTGAAACACAGAATGATGTTGTGTTCATGTTTTCTGCACTTAGAACTGTTTGTTCTGCTGTTATCACTGACCGAACAGCACGATCCCGCTCGCTTAAAAAAAGTTTTTTTCTTTTATCAGACAGACAGATTGAGAGAAATCAGTGAGCGATGATCCTAATTAGTCCATTAATCTGTGGATGTTGACAGAAGGACAGCATTTCAAGCTAAGTCTTGTAAACTTTTCAAATACTGCGGACATTTAAGTGTTGAAGGAACACGTGTTTAAAAGTCTATTAGTTCAGTTCGATTTGATTTACTGTATCACACCAAAACACAACAGTATTCGCCTCAAGGACCTTTATATTGTGAGGTGCAATAAAAGTCTTTAAAGGTCAATGGATATGAAATACTGTGTTCCTGCTAACCCACAGAAAAGCTGGTTTACTGTCTATTTTTATCAGTGACGATGAATCATGATATTTTACAAACCGAGTTACACACTGCTAGTAGAGTGTACACCGCAGTCAAATCAACCCACTGAACTTGAGTTCAGTTTTTTCCCACTGGAGCCCACATGATATTAAAGCATCTGTAACTAATATTTTCAGTTTACCTGTTTCCTCCACCATGCTTTCACACTGTGATAAATTTGGTTTAATATGATTTACATGCAAGTGGGAACAATCACAAAGGCTACACTAAGGGCGGATATTTGCATTATTGTGATGCGCTAACTGTGGATTTGCCTAGAGCTGGTACTGATCCGTGTTTGTCTCTGTGCTTGATTTTTAAGATTTCATTCAGGTGGTTTATCACTAAAAAAAAAGCTGTTACCAGTGTCCATGATGAAGGGGTGAGAAGTAAGTGTAGGAGAGAAAGGCAGTATATGACGATGCTTTAAATATCGGACTAGTGGAAAGTTAAAAGTATTAATGAACAGAGATGGGCAGTAACACATTACAAGTAACACGTTGCTTTTTTCAAAGAACGAGTAAAGTAAGGGATTACTATTGCAAAAAAGTAATTAGATTCCTATTACTTTCCGGTAAGCACGCTGCGTTATGGTTACTAAAACGTCATTGTGTTTGTGAGTATGTCTCATGACAATGACATGAGTACGTGCAACAACTGTGGCAGCAACAGACATGTGTAGATCAACATGCAGCGTTTAAAGCTTGGAGGTACTGACATTACTTTTAGTTTGATTCCGTAAAAAGTGGCAAAAACATTAACGTCTGCTGTACACTATTTTCAAGTAATTTGACCAACATTGTTTATGACTCAAGTACTCAACAGTGGTTTAATTGCATGTCCCGCTTTGCAGCTGAAACAACCAAGTTACTAACTAACCAATCAGACTTGTCTTCATTAGATGTAACCTCTGGTCTAATCATTTACTCACCCATCTCTGCTGTCTCTATCTGCCTGATTGGGCAGGTTAACATCCATCCACATCCAAGACTCATAGAACTTGGAACGCAGATATACGTCAGCCTCATCTGTATACTCTTCTTCCTCTTCGCCTTCTTCGATGATCTCTTTTGCAATTGAACTAAGCACATCATATTCGTCCTCTGCTTTCCTCGCATATTTCTCAAGGTACACTTCACGCCCAATTGGTCCAGGCTGGCCGGGAAATGAACGCAATACTTCAGTTTCAGGTGGTCCAGGTGGTCCAGGTGGTCCAGGTCGTCCTTGTAGTCCAGGTTGTCCAGGTGAAGGATATCTCCAGTCTGTAATATTTGAATATATTCACACAGTTATGCACATAGTGTTTTAGACAACACCCAGCAGATTGTTAATCAAACAATCAAGATGTGATTAAAGTATAAGCGTTTAGCTTTTACTGGTGTTGACTTCATCCATAGTTATTATTGGAGAAATTAGTGAAATGTTTTTTTGTTTCTTTTTTTTACATAATAAATAAAATGTTTCTGTAGAACATGAGGTGCTCTTAAACTCTAAAAATCTATTGGCGATCTCAGTAGATGGAGCAGGAGATGCCTTCTGCCCTGATCAGAGAGTTTCAGTGCTGTGAGTAAAAGAGGACAAAATGCCGCAACTGGCGCTCCACAGGAAAACAGTAAATGTCAAGCAGACTGTTTTCCTAAGAAGCAGCTCCCAGTAAGCTAGCAGAGGTCAATGTCCTTAAACTGATTTGAGAGGACCCAAAGTTTTAGATTTGTGCCAAATCTAGAAATGTCTTTAAATAATAATATGAACTATTTTTGATTAACTATTTTATTGTTATACTGCTAAATTTTAAATTAAATGTAAAAAGCTTTGACATATCAAGCTAAAATCAAAGATATGAATGCCAAATTGATGAGAAAGAAGTATAGAAATTACTGAAGTTCTCTTGCGAGAGATGTATTCTCCGATGTGGCATAATAATGTGAGCAGCAGTGGTGGTGGGAACAGGTGTTGTAGTGGGTGATGGTGTCGTAGGAATCTCTGTATTAAACGGCTGGTCCCTCAATGTGGCGCAGCAATAGCGGAACGCCCGGATGCACTCCCATCCCTCAGTGATGTAGAGGGAGCGTCGTGTGCAAGAGTACGGCATCGGGATCTCCCGAAGGCCATCTTTACAGCAACGATACTGCAGCTTCTCCTTGTAGTGACTCTCTGGAGGCAGAGGGGTGGAAGAGAGGTAAGCAGCAGGGTCAGCACCAGTTGTATGATACTCTGTATTTTGCCATTTCTATGTTAATGAAATGCCAAATTCTAAATGTCTAAAAGTGCGTATAATAAAATTGTTGATAATGTTGCCCCGCATCTGCTGTTTAACCATAATGAAATTCACCTTCTCTTAACTTAATTATTTATTTGATGCCATAAATTTCACACTAATGTTACAAGGTGGAAAAGCATAGAAAGCAGAGTTAAACTGCAGGCACAATTTATACGAGCTAATCTCAGCTGACTAAAAAAACAGACAGCACTCACCCAGCTGTGCTTTACGTCGCAGCAGTTCAGCAGAGCGCCGCCTTCTGGCATTGCCTGGACACTGCATGGCTGGGGGAAGAAGAGTAGAATAACACTATTAATCTTTGTATACATAATCAGGGTTTAAGGTGGGATTTGTGAAGTGTTGAGACATCTGGCATGGTGGTGTAACACAGGGAGAAGAATAAGATGCGCAACTGCACTGAGGTTTACTGCTTTGTATGGGTTTAATTCAATTCATCAAGACATATAAGGGGACAGATTGGCTTAAATATAAACGGATGCCTGCTACACTTAATGTAAAAAACTGAAACTACTTGCCAGTTATACCCTAATTTCAAAACAACTGTGACATTGTTTAAAATAAACATAAAAATGCAATGATTTGCATTTTTCATTGTGAATAAAATATGGGTTTATGTGATTTCCAAATCATTGCACTGAATTTTTATGTACATTTAGCTAAATGTCCAAGTTTTTATGGGACCGGATTTGTATAAATCTTAGTTTTAAGTCAGTTTTAGTATACTAACTTTTAGCTAAACCCATGCCTAATAGAAAGCACTGTAGTATAATAATAATAATAATGGATTGGATTTATATAGCGCTTTTCAAGGCACCCAAAGCGCTTTACAATACCACTATTCATTCACTCTCACATTTATACACATATATATACACATATACAGCACTGTAATAGACAGCACTGTAATATACACCATGATGGCCCAAGTGATGAGCAGATTGTAGAAGAAATGGCCTTAGTAGATGTAGAAAGGTCTGATTTGCGGCAGAAACATGGTCTTCAGCTGCTATAAAGGTAAAGAGGGACTAAAAAGTTTAAACTTTCCACAGATGCTCCATGCTGATAGATACCTTTCCTAGTTGGGGTTGGAAAGCCACGGCTGGAGGAGAAAAGCAGTCCTGCATCTTGAAATACCCCATTGGCATCTCGGCCTCCCCCTCGTGTGCAACCAATATCACCGTGCTCGACCACGTCCCAAATCTGAGCAGAGGGTTCCATTAACAAAAGGTGAAAGGACTTCTGCATTGCAATTGTCTTTTTCAGTCTATTATCAGTATTATAAAACAGAAATTTTCCAAATCCAAAAAAGCACACCTTCTTTTGCGTAAGTCTGTCCCTGCTGAGAAGATACACAGCGTTGTCCACGGCCACCAGGCTGACCTTTGCCCCCGGGTCACCTCTTATCTTAAAGCGAAACATCTTCCCAGGAAGGTAGTCTCTGGGTGCGCCGTCCACTGGCCCCACTGTGAGCTATAGCAGAGAATGAAAGCAAAAAAACCCAAAAACACACAAACAGAACCATAAAAGACTAAAGAAAAGAAAAAAAAAACTTTTGTTTGTTGGTTTTCTTGTTATCAGAAACATTTAAGAATGCAATAAAATCATAATTTAAGACTAGTTTAATAATGGTTAATGCACCCAGAGTAACTGGGGGTTCAGTGTCACGCCCAAGGATACTCTGACACGCAGACTGAAGGTGGCAGGGTTTAACCACCAACCCTCCAGCTGGTAAACACTGTACCCTCTGAGTGAGTGAGAGAGCTGAGGACTCACCCCTCCTCCAAGACAGGAATCCACCACATCTATCCAGACGGAGTCGGACACCACCTCCTCTGTGTCCATCCAGGGAATAGTGTAATACGCCACAATACGAAACGATGGCATCATGTCTGGTGTTACCATCAGCCCGATGCTGGTGACCAGCTGACCAGTTATATCCATGCGCCCGGCTTGTATGATTTTTCCTTTACTGAGAATCTGAGAATCACACACACACACACACACACACACACACACACACACACACACACACACACACACACACACACATATATTTAGTGTATCGAGGAAGTATTCAAAGTGCTTCACTTTTCACTTTTATTTTGTCGTGTTATTTTAAAATGGATTACATTTATTTTTCACCTTAAACTTCTAAACACAACACTCTATTATTAAAAGATGAAAATATATATATATAAAACGTATACAAAGGTAATTCCAGCCTTCGCCATGCCATTTAGAATTGAGCTCAAGTGCATCCTGATTACACTCATCATCCGACAGATTGTCCTGTTGTAAATTTCTTAGATTTTTGCATATTTATCACACTTTTTTATTGCCTCTATCAGTTTGAATAGGGTTACAAAACCATTTCTAAGGCATTACGACTCCAGTGAACCACAATGAGAGCCATTATCCGTAAATGGATAAAACTTGAAACAGTAAAGAACCTTCCCAGGAGTGGTTGGCCTCAACAACTCAGCATCAACGGCTCATCTGTGAGGTTACAAACAAAGCTAGAACAACATATAAAGAACTGCAGGTCTCACTTACTTCAGTCATATTCAGTGTTGATTCATCAATAAGAAACACACTGAGCGATAATGGCATCCATGGGACAGTTCAAATGAGAAAACTACTGCTGACCAAAAAGAACACAAAGGTTCATCTCACATTTGGATTCACAAGACAAAATGTGAGTGCTGTTGCATCTGGTATAAAGCTAGCACAGCGTCAAACAGTCATGGTGGTAGTGTGATGGTCTGGGCCTGCTTTGCTGCTTCAGGACCTGGATGACTTGATGGAGCCATGAATTATACAAGACTTTCCTGAAGGAAAATGTCTGACCATCAGTTTATTTCCTGAAGCTCACGAGCACTTGGGTTTTGCAAAAGGACTATAATATGAAACAGATGAAGTCCACCCCCAAAGACTCAAAAAAAGAGGTTTTGGAATGGCTTCATCAAAGTACGACCTTGCCATTCATGCTTGAAAGCGAGAAGAGAGGTAATCTATAGTAATAAGTGATGAAAAAAGAAGAGCATTGATAGATAGATAGATGATTGTATTAATATTGATAGATAGATAGATAGATAGATAGATAGATAGATAGATAGATAGATAGATAGATAGATAGATAGATAGATAGATAATAGATAGATAGATAGATAGATAGATAGATAGATAGATAGATAGATAGATAGATAGATAGATAGATAGATAGATAGATAGATAGATAGATAGATAGATAGATAGATAGATATTTGTATTTGCTTTATCTTTGACTGTGTGTTTTATTTTTTATTTTTGTGGACAGCTGATTGTCCCACATTCTTTTTTTATGTTCACGTGTATTAGAACATGTCAGCTCACCAGGTAGGTGATAAATTTGATGAATCCTCTGAACGACTCATCTGCAAGACTGACTGTGAGCTTCACGGACAGTCTTTCTCCTAAAGACACTGTGGTAGTTCCTGTGGAGACATGCAGGTAGTTCTTTTCATGGTCATGGGTGCTGTAGGAATAAACAGTGAACTGCTGCTTTGCCTGCTGCTCTGGTCTCAAGCCATCCTGTGCTGTTTCAGCCTGCAAAAGAGGAACAAACAAATAGAAAAGAAAAAAGTATTAAACTAAGACCAATACCTGTAGCTAGAAATGTAACTAACTTATCAGCCTTCATGACTTTAAATAAAAAAAAATAGATCACACACACAGGTAGAATCAGTGAGGTAGAACAGTCATACTAACAATGATGGTTTGTGGTTGATCATTCTTGGGCATGTTGATGGCAGCTCTGGTGGTTCCGGAGGGCACGAATAATGGGGTGTCCAGCAAGTTCAGCTTAACCAGGACGTTACGAGCCATGGAACCATCATGGTGGCTCACCTGAATCTGGAAAAGATTGCTCTATCTTTTTAGATGCTCACTACAATATTTATTTGAACTTCAATAATTAATTCAAATAGAATGAAAATGCAGAGAATGACCCTTACTGTGAAATCAAAAGGCAGGCCTGGCTTGAAGTACTTTGGTATGTTTTGGAACAATAAGACGTAGGGAGATTCCACAATTTTAATGCCAGACTTCTCGGCCTCAACCAGATCACTTCCTGCAATGATCATCAAACAATCCAAAAAATATATATATAAATAACCACTGACGTAATTAATGTTGTGAACAGAGAATCTAGCCTGCATCAGACTAGTGACATGTCCAGGGTGTACCCCACCTCTCACTCTATGATAGCTGGTTCTAGCCCCCCTACGCCCCTGATAAGAATTAGTAAAAGAGAAAGGATAGATGCATGGTGGAACACAGAATCAAAAGGTTCTTGGAGAAAAGAGTTCTGTGCAGTGTGGAGGTGCACTAAAGGTGAACCATTTCATGTCCATTTTCAGTTATTGTTGCTTGAGCTGTTAGTTAGTACTGCAGCAGATAAACAGGATTTTGCTTTTCAGCATTTTAACTGTTTTCCCCCAGCAGCAGCAACATGACCTACATTTCCAAATAATATGATACTAAAGAGAGTCAAAGGTTTTGATTACCGGTACTTTGGTTTATCCAGAATGCTAAAGGGCATGTTGATACAATTCAGAGCGTAAGTTGCGTGAGTTTGGAGTTTCACAGCAGACATTATTGATCCTGGCGAGCAGTGGTTAATTACAACACACCGGAGAGTTTGATCTTACTAGGCTATCAGAAAAGGAGCAAGGCAAAGTTGACAAGCTGATCATCAACTAATGTGAGTAGATAAAGCAGTTACAAAGCCAACTTAACACCATGTCCAAAATTCTGAGTTAGTTGCATTAGAAAGCACACGAAATTAATCTGCTCATTTACAGCACATTTTATCGTTGTGTTAGATTTGCAGGATTTTAAATGTGCTTATTTTTTTTATTTATTTATTTATTTATTGTTTTATTTATTTGTGGTTCAAAATGTTGACTTTCTTTAGTTTGTCTGAAATTCTGGCTCACACTTCATGTTTACCTGTCTTGGTGAGCACAGAGGCCTTGACATACACAGAGTTCCCGATCAAAGATCGAATGTTGGGGTAAGCACTTTTGATCTCCTCCATGCTCAGTGTAACAGTTCCACCATCAAGCTGCATGAAGAGAAACAGTCATGACATTTAGCAGCTATAAAGGCCATTTAGCCTACCCAGTATGTAAAATTATTAATATAAACTCTTGGCTCAAGCACCTCTTTACAGTCACTATGCTTTATGAAGACATTTGGCAAGGATGCTTCATCAGCAAGCTATTGTCTGTACACAGAGTACGCAAACTTCATACATCAAAGAAATATTTGAAATTTAGTTGAAGCAAAGACTTTGGTGGTTTCTTTGTTTGTTTGGGGGGGGGTTATAAGAACTTTTTTAAGTTCTTATAAATTACTATTTTTGTTCTCCAGCTGCACTCACACCGTATGTTTGAGTCCCATGGCTCTCATCAACTTCCTTTTTAAAACTACTTGCAACTATTTTGCATATAGATAAAAATGACTTAAGCATTGCGGTTTATGGAATAAGCCGGTATGGTCTGAGTCACCCAGCCCTAGTGACCAGTATGTGACCCCACTGAGTTGTCTGCAAATACTTCCCATTTGCTTTCTGAGTCGTAGTAAAACTTGTAAAAGTGCAACACAAACCAAAGACAGAGAATGCTATCTTGAGAGCAGAAGTTGTGTCTTCCAGTTAGCATTACTCTGTTCAGAGTTTCACTACTGCTAGGTGAGTAGGTTTTTGCAGGTGAGCTATTGTCTTTCACATGACGTGCAAGCAACCAAAGCAGTCACACAGAGATTTTTCAAATAGCAGGCCCAGGGGTCACTGGCTGGTCTCCAGGCCCATGTTACATGTTTAACAACTGATTTCACAGTGAATGCCACCAACCACTCACACCTGATTAAAGCATAGATATGTTATCCTTGCAACAGGTAGTTGCCAGATATGATGCTGCAGGCCTGTGTGACTAAGGCCTAAGTGTTATTAACAGAAGTAGCTGCTAACAGTGTCTCTTTTTGTCACCTTTTTTTTTTACTGTCCCAGTATGGTTGTTTAACACCAGAGCTAAACAAAAATAATAGATAAGTAAAAGGAAGCAAATAAGCACATTAATTTTGACATAGATCTGAAATACAGAGGCCAAAATCTACAGCCATAGTAATGTAAACTTTTAGAGTAAACTTACATCTGACACCTGCTTCACTGAAGGTAATCTTATCATTTCTTTATTGAGCTTGACTCCAAACACAACATAAGCTGTCCCCTGGACTGGCTCTCCATACAGGTACCTGAAACACAATCCCCAAAACAGTTATCCACCAGTCAATGGTATGTTTATAATACCTATCTAACAGTTCCCAAGCCAAATGAAGCCAACACAGAAAATGCAGTTGCTCTAATGACCTCTTGGACAGACAGTAAAAAACATGGACGTAACGTCTGGGTCAGAAAAACTAAGGCATTGCAGATGAGCCTTAAATATGTATTTTGAAGCCCCAACGTGCTGCTTCAGAGAAAATACAAAGTCCAGAAAATGATGACCATGAATGTTCTTATGGCTAAGAATGTCATTACATTTGTATTTTTAAATTCTTGACTATTTTAGAGTCTGTTTACAGGGTAGGACATCATTTCTAAGGAAGAGTTTAGAAGAGTTTATACTAAACTCAGCCCAAGATTAAATAAAATAACCTAAAATTCATTGTGATGGAAATAACATTTCATCATTATCATCATCATTTATTTATATAGCACTTTAAAACACACCTGGTAGACCAAAATGCTGTACAATACAAATATAAATATAATAATAGAAAGCAGAAACCAGACATAGCAATAAAATTAATAAAAATGTCAGTTATCCACAGAGTTAAAAGCCAGGGAATAAAAATAGGTTTTTAATAAGGACTTAAAAACTGGAACTGATGAAGCTTGTCTAATATGGAAGGTTATTCCAAAGCATCGGCGCTGCGACAGACAACGCTTGGTCTCCTCTAAGTTTCAGCCGTGACTTTGGGACCGAAAGCAACAACCGCTCAGCTGTCCGAAGGGAACGAGTGGGGACACGGGGCTTCAACAAGTCAGACAAATAAACAGGTTTCAATAGCATTGAAAGGCTAGGATTTAGTTAGAGACTAAATATGACCAAAGGATGTCACAAGTAAGAGAGTTTGTTGGTGTGTTTAAGTGTAATAAACAAACCTGGCTGAGATTTCTACTACCAGTTCACTGTCATCCAAGCTAAGGAAGGTCTTCTTGGGTGTTAAGGTAACATTGAAGGCAGGAAGCACTAAAAAAGAAACATTACAATGAATGTGACATTCAGAAAACACAGGGAAAGATATTATTCATTTGATTAGCATAATAACTCCACCTACCATATTTCTTCACCTGAAACTGAGAGGTGAAAGTGTTCTCCTCCCAGTGGTCAAACCTTGCTTTAATAATCCATGTTCCTTCACTATAAGACATAAATGTTGCTCAACACCCAACGCACTGTTCATCCCAACAATGTAAAGGTCAAATAAAATGTCTTTGCTTTTGTTCTTCTCTTTCCTAACTGAGATTCTAACATTCTGCCATGTTGTTCGTCTTGCTGACTCGCTGCACATATTAAGCAGCAAACAGGTACTCTGTGTGCCACCCAGTCAGCATTTGTAAGATACTCTAAAATCTAAACTGGTGCAGGTGGTGGCCTAAAGTAAACATGTGCATGAGATAAAATCATACTGGAATGATGACTTCCTAAAAATTTGATAAGACGACTTAGAAGCCAAGAATCTATCAAACATCTGTGTTAAACTTTCACACAGCTTGTAATATAACGAAATAGTTACCAAATGAGTCGATACTTACTTGACGTATTCAGAGAGTGGAAATGTTTCTGAAAAGATCCCATCAACAGCCCTGGTCCTGGAGACCTGTTTAACCACCACACCATCTGGATTCTATAACACAGAAACTACGTCAGCATTTGAGCTGATACATTCAGTACATGACAGGGTTATCACCAAAATACTGCCAGAATCCAGTTTCTACAAAAGCTACCAAGTTATGTAGCTACAGGACAATCCCTCTTGTACTGTCACATGGATGGTTTTAACATCTTTTGGCACAACCATTTTATATTTCAGCATTCACAAAAAAATTTTTTATATTTGCAATCAATGGTTTGTTCACCTCAATATCTATTTCGATGGAGTTGTTGAAGGCCCTAAAGGTTGGAGAAGACACAAAGGCTCGAAGTCGAACTGGAGACGAAAGGAAAAGAAAGTGGACATTTCTTTTAAATCAGTCAAACAAAATTATTATTTATGATCTTTGCTACTGGAAACGTTTTAGCAACCACTATCACTATCATCTCAAAATAGTCCTTAACAAATACGCTATTTAAGATTCAACCTGAAAACTATCTCGTCTAGTCATGTTATAGTTGTTTTAATTGTTCGCATCTTTATTTTGAAGTTTTCTTTGAAGTTTTAATGAATATCCTCTGTTCTCACCGGTATCTCCTGGGTTGTAGATGGGTTTGTCTGTCTGGATAAAGATGTACCCAGAGTGAAAGGTTACCATCAATAGCTTCTTCTCAACGTGGAAACCTCCAAAGGTCACTTTCAAATTCACCAATTTCTTCTTCTTTTCTTCGCGATTCAGTAAATCAGAGGAAAGCTGCGATGAGATGTGATTGTGATATAGAAGACAGTTACTCTCAAAAGCTGCTCTCAGTCAGTGAATTTTATCAGTATTTTATTTCTAATTTCTTTCATTCACTTTGACTTTAGCATTTATTTCAATTTGAAACAGTTTGGATTACATTCTGTCAACCAGAATGTCAAAGATGATTTTGCTCAGGATCCATCACAGTTGACAGGTTACTACAATGTGTGAAGTACAGAAAGACAGTTATGTTGGCACTGGTTGCCTGTACGGCACAAGGTAGTGAGAACCTAAATTAACTGAGAAGTCAAGGAAGTTCACAAACATTCATATCCAAGACAAGCTGTACAAATTCATCGCGTTCCACAACAAACTGACTCTCAGGGGGACAAATTCTTGGGAATTTTAGGAGGGGCAACGTCTTACCATCGCATTAGCTCACTGGTGCTTTGACTGGATGAGCTAACAATAAATAAATATGAGCGAAGGCGGCTGCATGCAACAATGAGAATGACTTCTTTTTATTTTAAGAAAAAACAATCAACATCTAAGATTTTGCACTTCTCCTTTTGTAACTGTTTGAGGCTATTTAGTGAACATCATATCACAAATAGTTCACACATTTTTCAGATGTAGGTTAGTAGCTTCTGATAAATGACACTTGTGCACGTATCCTCTGTTTGAGTTGAATGGGTAACCTTAAATATGAGCTTGCTGAGTCACCTGTATAGGCTTGAGGGTGCTGAATCCATTTGCCTGATTTAGTGTGACTGAGTCCTGTAATAACGTGACAGCCTCGTTGAAGTTCTGGATCACGATGGAGACAGCAATGGGGTCAGACACACTATCAGCCTGTAAGTAGATGTTCTCATCGCTGTCTGTCCTCAGCACATCTGGAGCCAGCAGAACGAACCTGGAGGAGAGCAACAAAACATGGATTTCAGTAATACTACTGTCACCAGTAGTTCAGTCTTTATTGTGGCTACTGCAGCACCACTGTTATACAATTTCAGCACTCCTATGTTACTCTGGTGAACAATTCTAGCAAAAAACCAATTTCATTTTGAACTGACAAGCCAAAACATGAAATATGAATATCTAACAGAGTAATAAAATTTAAAAAAAAAATAAACAAATAAAGATAGAACACACTTTGGTAAACATAATATACAATTTGGTTTGACTGATGTATTAAGAGAAGGCATTTGGTGAGCATCTGTACCTTGGTGAAGGATCAATTGTTTTCTGTGGTTTTTCTTTCCTACAAATGAAGAGGAAACGTATTAATTTCAGTCATCACATAGTGCTGCTAACTGAGACTCGGATAAAACATATTTTGCACATATAACAATGTACGGCTCATGACACTGCATTTTTCTATTCATCTTCAATGTGGGAACATTTACTTATGTAATACCAAGTACCACATTTGTTGCATGAGATTTTGTGACATTTTGAGACGTCTGCATCAGCAGCGGGATTTTTTTCTTAAATAAAAAACCTAATTAAAAATGAATTGTACAAAATTCATTTTAAGAAATAAGATAAGATAAGATAAGATAAGATAAGATAAGATAAGATAAGATAAGATAAGATAAGATAAGATAAGATAAGATAAGATAAGATAAGATAAGATAAACCTTTATTAGTCCCACAGGTGGGAAATTGTTTGGTCACGGCAGAAAGTACAAGTTTAAGATCAGTAAAAGTTAAGAAAAGCACAATAGAATAGGATAAGAAAAAATAGAATAACACACTATACAACAAGAATAAAATACTTTATACAATAGAATAAAGTCCTCTACAAAATAGAATAAAATTCTTTGTCATAGTAGGAAAAACTGTACTTGGTAATATTGGAAATCAGTTACAATTGTGTATGGGATGTGTGTGTGTGTGTGTGTGTGTGTGTGTGTGTGTGTGTGTGTGTGTGTGTGTGTGTGTGTGTGTCAGCACATGTGGTCATCTGCAGAAACCATGTTATAAATAAACTGCACAAAACATATGCCACATGCAGCAAATATGATACAAATTTAAACTGATATACAGTATTTCATTTCTTCTTCTTCTTTAAATGTCACCAGGTTCAATAAACTCTTTTCAAACAATGCAAATTTTTGGCAATTATTTCAGACTGGCTTAACAGGGTTACAATTAAAATGGAGAGGGGATAATGACATGCAAGTTGCAATAACAAATGTAAAAAACAAATGAATAAGAAACAGCATGCCTTAATGATATTTTTAAAAGGGACATAAGAAATTCTCAATCATTATAGCAGAAAAGGCCACACAAAACCATGATGAGAATATGTTTGATAAGGAAATGAGAGCACATACCCAAAGATTGAGGGTAATAAATCTGAATTGATATTTTAAAATACATGTTAAAGAAAAACAGTGAATCAACACATCTTAATTTCTTAACTTATTCATTTTTTTAGTTTATGCATATTTTGCTTTCTGTTAGGCCGAATCCATCAAAGGTTACTTACTCATGAAGATGCCAGTATCGGTCAATTGGTACAAATCTGGGGATGAGATTCAAAAACAACAACTGAAGCTACCAGAGGCTTAACCTTGTCTGTACTATATGATTCTTGCTCACAGACCTCTTGTGTAAGCATGTTTGTGCACATACATACATACCTGTCCCTCCATGGATGCCTGTAAAGATCACAGCACGATTATTATGCAAAACCTCAAAGATGTAATGTCCAACACACAGCAGGTACTGAGTAAGTAAAGCCTCTTACCTCCTAGAATGGTCAAATTGTCCATTTGAGTTGCAGAAAAGTACAAGGAATAAAATGTTGTGTAGCTTCAGTCGAACCATAACGATTGTCTTGGAGTTTCTGTGGACTATGGCTACCAGTCAGTCACCTAATTTGAGAGACCCAAAAACTACTGTAGTTAATAGAAAGGGGAGGGATGTAGCTGCTGATCAATAAAACAAACTATAGACTTGTTTGGCAAAGAATGATGGGGAGGTCTTAACCAGGGCAAAGGGTCGTTTTGTTTTTAGTTCACTTATTTTACTTACTAACATGATGAATGAAGCTCAGCTGGAAGTTGCAGTAGCACAAACCGTGCATTTCATTGTCAACTGAATGTGCACGCAGCAGTCATGTGGTAATGAAGAAAATGTGTAAAGCTGTTGTATTATTTGTGACTGACACAGCACTGGCTTGGCTTTCTTGTTATCTGTGTCTGTTTTTTTCAAGCAACTGGTGGGTGGACCTGACCCAGTTTCAGATGTTGGCCCCATTGGGATCACCCATTTAAGCTGTGTGCAGATGTCACATATCAACTCCTATAAGGTTTAAACTCAATGAAGAACCCAAATCACAGGCTCATCTGGTGGGCTTTCTTTCAGTCTGACAATTTGGACATTCAGTATATCAAAGATAATGTCATGGCAGATGCTTTGTCCCGTGTTCCTCAGGCATTTGTCACAGCTGTATCATTAATATGCTTTGTACTAGTTCCTCTTCAGTATTCCTTCCTCCGCTAGGATCCAAGACAGCTGAGTCTGGAGATGGAAGCGGTTTGAGCATATATCAACGTGCTTGGCAGTGAGATTGATTATGAATAAAAAATCTGTAAAATGCATATGTTACATGTGTTAGGTTTATTTATAATGTCAATACAGGGAGTGCAGAATTATTAGGCAAATGAGTATTTTGTCCACATCATCCTCTTCATGCATGTTGTCTTACTCCAAGCT
>NW_024582840.1:99153-103673 GCF_018398535.1 Haplochromis burtoni
AAACTGGCAGTAGGACTGGGAGTTGACTCCATCCTCAACCCGAAAAGGCCCCACAAGCTCATCTTTGATGATACCAGCCCAAACCAGTACTCCACCTCCACCTTGCTGGCGTCTGAGTCGGACTGGAGCTCTCTGCCCTTTACCAATCCAGCCACGGGCCCATCCATCTGGCCCATCAAGACTCACTCTCATTTCATCAGTCCATAAAACCTTAGAAAAACCAGTCTTGAGATATTTCTTGGCCCAGTCTTGACGTTTCAGCTTGTGTGTCTTGTTCAGTGGTGGTCGTCTTTCAGCCTTTCTTACCTTGGCCATGTCTCTGAGTATTGCACACCTTGTGCTTTTGGGCACTCCAGTGATGTTGCAGCTCTGAAATATGGCCAAACTGGTGGCAAGTGGCATCTTGGCAGCTGCACGCTTGACTTTTCTCAGTTCATGGGCAGTTATTTTGCGCCTTGGTTTTTCCACACGCTTCTTGCGACCCTGTTGACTATTTTGAATGAAACGCTTGATTGTTCGATGATCACGCTTCAGAAGCTTTGCAATTTTGAGACTGCTGCATCCCTCTGCAAGATATCTCACTATTTTTGACTTTTCTGAGCCTGTCAAGTCCTTCTTTTGACCCATTTTGCCAAAGGAAAGGAAGTTGCCTAATAATTATGCACACCTGATATAGGGTGTTGATGTCATTAGACCACACCCCTTCTCATTACAGAGATGCACATCACCTAATATGCTTAATTGGTAGTAGGCTTTCGAGCCTATACAATTATTCCTCAAAAATACAACTTGCCTAATAATTCTGCACTCCCTGTAGTTGTCCAGGTTTGTAGGAACTGTTTTATGGAAATGAGCAGGTCAGGCTAAGACGCTCTATAAAGAAGCCCTGCCAGGGCCTCCTTTCTTTTCCTAATGGGTGCTGCTTGGTTAACAAAGCATTTTGGTTTTTGGTGTTGGCACATGCTCACTCATACACCAACGCTTTCAGACATGGCATGCATATGCTGACAATTACTCAAGCTTTTTTTTAGTTTCTTTATTTCATGAAAGTATTTAACAACCTCCCAAGTCTACATATGGTCTCACACCTCATTGACATATACTTTGAGCCAGGCTGTGACGCGTTAGTGTTAATCTGCTGCTAAGGGTTTTTTTTTTACACTGCTGTAATTGCAGCTACTAGAGCAGCAAACTGATCTGGGTGTTTATTACCAAAGATAAATCAATAAAATTAATTGCTTTTCAATCTGGCAATAAACTACAGGGATTTCACCACAGCGCCTACATTAACCTTTAATGTTGAAATGTATCCACTTTAAAGCTTCAGAGCGCCAATGTGCAGCTGTCACTTTAAAAATAAACTCCAATACTGAGAATTAGCGATAAAATAATGATCTACAAATAATTACTTTCCACTTTGCAGGTTAAATCCTAAGAGCAATGATTTTCTGCAGTATTCATTTCCTATGTTATTGCAACAGTGTTCTGTTTCTTATATTCTTTATTCATTTGTAATCCCTGTTTCATCATCATCTGATAACATCAACGATTGGAGTAGGCAGCGCTCATAGAGATCATTTTGTGCCCCTTTTTGTGTGAGTGCACACAAAGTCTGAATCAGAAAACCTGGCTGGTAACCACACTTGTGACTGTGATTATCTTCAGCTGGGATTGGTAAAGCCAGCCGAAGTCAAAGGACCGGCTGTGTTGAAGCTCCTTTGCAGTAAACCCCTCAGGCCTGTGATAAAAATGAACTTTGCATCTGGTACAAGTTATTCTACTGTGGATGGATAATTTCAACACTTTGAGCCAACATACTGAACTAAAATTTAAACAAAAATGCAGCAATACTAGATGAAGCAGTTTACATTTTAATTTTACAAGCTTCTTGGCTGTTTTATTACTGGGACACATGTTTTGGCATCTGAGGGATGTAGATTAGATAACCAAATACCATATGCTGGGTCAAGTTCTAAACATTTTTTCCAACACATTCACACATGACACTGTAATCTGCAGGCCACACAGATCTTAAAGATGAATGCAGCACTATTACTTCAGCAGATAAAAGAAGCATATGTTAGACGTCTGCAGCTGTGACAAATATCTACAGTTTGTTTTTATCTCCATTTTTCTTGTGACTCTTCACTGAAAACACAAAGTGTCCCATTTATCATTCAGTCTCACTGTCCAGACTCTGAATCCGTGTCACTGTAGTCTGCCACCAGAGATGTGACTCCTCCTGAGCATTTACTCCGATCCTCCACCTTTCCATTTGTCAGTTTTTTGTCTGCTTCCTCTGTAGGTCTGATATGTACTTCCTTGAAACCATCACCATTTGTCTCATTCTGAACCATTTGTTCCGATACTATACATGGGGTTTCCAACGTGGGTGTGGCCAATGAAATGTCCCCATCGCTTGTGCTGACATCATGGTGTGACTTTCTGCGGGTGATGGTGGCACACTGTTCAGTCTTGTTTCCAGACTGTGATGTCCGTTTGCGGATTAAAGGACTGTGTGAGGAACCCAGGGCTTTGGCCACAGCTATTTCTTTCCCCTGGAGTCCAAGCTTATTGAGCAGGCTGCCTGCAGCACCACCTGGTGGTGTTGACGCAGAGTTAAACCATGAACGAGAGGCGATCTCCTTCCTTTTGCTCTGCTGTTTGTCCTCATATGCTAATCGGAAATGAGGAGAAAATGATGCAGAAATTCTAAAGGATTTCAGACATTTTCAAAGTGAGACAGTAAATAATTCACTATACGCTCTTTAAATTTATATACTTGTGACAAAATATGTTGCTTACAGTCAGGTGCCTGGTAGGTAAGTAGTGCTGCCAGTTTCTTATCCTCCTCCTTCTCTGGTAACAGTGGGATGGATAAGTTGGTTCTCATCCTCACCGCATTATCCTTCTCCTCCTGATCAGCCAGAACTTTCTTCTCTTCCTATACAGCCAAGCAACACGACAAGGAAGACATTGTATGAAACTTTTAATTTTGTCATTAAAATCCAGAGCTTGAAGGAAAATTTAAAAACAAAATCCAGTCACACAGGCCTAGAGACTAGGTAGTAGCTGCCTGGCAACCACCAAATACAGGAATGGGTATTCCCTGACCAGCTGAGAGTACTATAGGTTGACTCCTGTTGGTCTGTGCAACACCGTACACTTCAAACAAGTGTAAGCTGTTGCACTGAAAACCTGTCTGTGATTACTTCAGTCAGTAGCAGATTGCCACAGTCAGCCATGGTTTATAGGAAAGGCGCAGACTTATGTATAAGCATTCGCCAACTAGCAGTAGTAAAACACCCCAAAGTGTCATGCAAACTGGAAATGAAGCTTGTTTACCTTTACAGTAAAAGTTGTGTCCTTTGAAACATGCTGGCTTCAGCAGTGGGGCACAAATTTTGTTTTAACAATGAAAACTGTCAATTTTAAAGTTCTGTGGGACAGTGGGCAATCCTACAAACTATGAGCACTAAAGTTTGTACAGCACCCGCTTTCTGGACAACTTTACAGTGACAGCCAGAAACCCACAGCAACCAGCCAGAGAACGAACATTTTGGTTCTGATGTCCAGAGGCTGCCTGGTGGGGTCGCTGACAGACGTCTAGGCCCGTGATAACACAAAGGTATGTAAAAGGATGAGTAAAAGACTATTACAGAGAGTGTTGAGGAAAATGCAGTTACATGCATATTTTATTTTCACTAGCAGTAGTTTAGGTCTTTAATGTGAATATCAGTTCACAGACACGTGACTAAAATAAATGAAGAAAATGCTTGATTTTTTTGAAAACACACAAAAGAAAATATGAAAAGTGCCGCTGTAGGGGGCAACAAGATTTAGCTTTTCATTTGAAACATGCAATATTCTATGCATTATAAATTAACACAGCAGACATTAAAGTTTTACTGGCATGTGTTGTATTTTTCTTTTGAAATGTGTAATGACTGAGTGAAAATATAATAATAATTTACAATGGTGTACTTTATTTTATAATGTCTTAATGTTTTCTGCAAGCAAAGGGTGTCATTCCAGCCACCGACCTTAATTTTAGGCCTGAGTGAAACATTTAGAAAATGTTACTTCTGAATGTCTAAGCAAATGAGAAAAGTAGTATTACTGCAATGGCCAAAAGGATGTCAATATCTTACTCTGAATTTCCTACGGAGGGTGCTGTTGAGCTGGAAGTCATCCTTCTTCCCGGCCTGATAGTCCTGGATCTCTGACAGAGACGGCAGAGCCTTTTTTAGCTTCTCCTTGTCTTTCCCACCGTGGTCCAGTTTGTACATGGCATCCGTCTCCAGCTTCTCTTTCTCTGCCCGCTCTGTCCAAAGAGGAACAAGGAAAGTTACGTTGTATCGAGTAGCAACAAACAAGCACTTTTTTTGTAAAAATGACATCAGATTACATCAAGTATTCAAACAACTAGGGCTGGGCCATATTATACCGTTCACGGTAATACCGGTATAATGTTAGGCAACGATAGGAAAATGAAATATCGCGATAGAATGGGAGTAAAA
>NW_024582840.1:104648-134739 GCF_018398535.1 Haplochromis burtoni
GATATTATACATGGTTATGCTCAGGATATGTCAGCCCATTTCTACTGGAAATGCCTTTTGGTTAAACTTTCAGCAAGGAATTTGCATATGCACTGTTACATTTTTATAAAGCTTTAAAAGTACATAAAAAACCAGCTTCTTGTTTAAGTGAAAATAAATGGAAGGTTGTCTTTTTGCGCTAGTAATGTTGTGGAGTTGTATTTTGTCTCGCATCCATTATATCGTCAGTTATATCGTTATCGCAAATTTTCAAATATATATCGTGATAAATATTTTTGGCCATATCGCCCTGCTCTACAAACAACCATTTGTGGAGATGTCTTTTGATGTGATATGTGCTGTCTATATGATTCTGTCCAACACAGAAAAATGATTATATCATGGTGCCCATTTTGTGCATAATATTTACACACAGTGCAGGTAAGAGCACTGACCAAACAATTTGTTTGTTTGTAAAAGCCACAACTGTGTTACCTGTAGTGAGAATCTGTTCATTCTCAGCCATGTCCCAGCGCTCCTCCTTCCTGCGAGCCCCGCTTACTATGACATAGTCACAAGTGGCTGGGTCTGTCTGCATCTCAATGTAGTTCACACAGAGATGGCACTTCATCCGAAATCTGGTTAAGGAAACAAGATTTTAATTCGAGGACAGCTTCAAGATGAATTTTACTGTGATACTGTAAAGTGCAGCATACAAACACACACGTTTATAGTTCTGATTTAAAGTTTGCACAACAGCAAAAGCTTTTTCTTTTAACAGCTGACCTGATCCCCCGTTTACCTGTAAATTGGCGTGGTGTAATAGTTCCCCACTTTCTTCTTCTCCGCATTGTACCGAACCCCTGTGCAAACAACACATCAGTGTTGTGGAAATGAAAAGCAGGACTGATTGTACCTCAAAAAAAATGATACAATCTTATCATTCATTCATTCCAAACTTACCCATGCCAATGTGATTTTTGCAGCCATCACACCAGATGTTGTAAGGCATCTCAAACCTTGATGGAACCAAAATAGATCATTAAAACATGTAATTTGGGTGAGTTTTAAAGAAAAACCCTTATATACAAAGGCTCCAGGTTCTGTTCAATGTTTCTGCCATTAAAAGGAAACGCTTTATTTTAATAGATTCACCATTTGGCTATTTTCTGTAATTTAACACAAAAATAATAATAAGTTATTATAAAACAATAAAACTAAATCCATACAATTCTAGACAGAAAAAAGCTAAAGCTGGAGAAAAAGCCAAACAAAAATGAATACTAATCAAAAACACACAAAACTCTAATAACTATATAATACACATATACACGTACATGTATCATTTTTCTTATTTTTAATCATATGGTGATGGTGGTGGTAGAATATCATTCATGAAGCCACAGCTATACTGTGGCGTCTGTCATTTGAATGTACAAATATTTTTGTGGACGGTAACTCATACAAGACTGAAAATGTAATAATTTCCCATCTCCAGCCTCAGTTCATTACTACTCTACAAGTGTGCACTAACCTGATAATGAGGATGCCCTGGGACAGTTTCCGGGCTCTCTCACGCAGGGCGTGGGTCTTATGGTAGCCGTTGAGGGATCCATGCTAAAGATAACGAATGATAAAAATGTAAGCCGTGCAAAAAAGTAAAATTAAAACAACTGACAACCATAAAGTTTGTGTGATCTAACATACCTTGGCCGGATCAAAATCTGGAGGATAATACTTGTTTGTTCCCTTTCTTTCACCCTGTCAAGAAAACAATGCAGAAGACTTTATTAATAAAGAATACAAACTATTATTCTTTAGCTAGTATTTCCAATTGTGTGCATCCCTGGAAACAGCTGAATTAAAGCTTACCATTGTGACAACTGGAACGCTGCCCCAGGAGTGAACTCACTCCTTTTCACCTGACAAAAAAAGAAGGTCAGTCATTGACACCACACTGTAACAGTAAGGTTAATGTACCTTTCATTGTAGCAATTTAAGCGCCCTCCTTAATTATTTTTAAGAATATTTGAAAAGTATCCTGTAAGTTAGGAAACATACTGATTTCGCAAGGAACACATAGCTTTGCATATGTTATCATAGTTTCACTCCCCGAGTATCTTCTAAACCACAGACAGCATAAAACACCGCACCTCGCTACCTAATATTTCAAAAGCTGGTGAAACTGATTTCATCTGAAAGCACGTTGAAACAAATAGCCCAGTAATCTTTTAACAAACAGCTAAAGACAAAATGAAGCTCTGATTTGGATGTATAACAAAAGAAACCAACTGTCTTTGAAGCGCAAAACGTCGAGATTAGTTCGTTAAAGAGCACGTGAACACTGAAAGCATTTCTGTTACACTAGTGTCGTGTACATTAAACACTATATCAAAAGGTATTTTGACAAATTGCTGGAGAGGATGAGCTATCGCAAGCTGGCCGAAGGCTACGTAGCCTTAGCAAAGCTAGCTTGCTACTTAATGTTAGCGCCTGCTACTAGCGTGAATGAGAAGAACGTGAACACAAAAACATCCACAAATAAAAAATCACTGCAGTGACATTTGAAAGATCCAACAGCTGTGATTACTCGTGGACGAAAATCTAAGGCATACTCACAAACAACCTTGGAACTGCCGTTTGTACTGCTGCTGCACAACAACAACAGAGGGTTGATGGGTAATGAAGACGTAATTTCCTGGCATCGGAAGTGGCGTCACGTCGAAAAGCCCTCTGGGAAGCGCCGGTATCGGGAGAAAAAACGTGTTTTTGAGCGAGCTAAAAACAATTCGCCTGTCAATGCCGCAGAAATGGAAGCGAAAGTGGAGTCATACAAACGTTATATCTGTTCGTTTAGCGGCTGCTCGGCTGCCTACAACAAACAGTGGAAACTGGACGCTCACTTGTGTAAGCACACGGGGGTGAAGCCGTACTCGTGCGAGCGCGACGGCTGCAGTAAGGCGTTCTGTAGTAAGTACCACCTAGCGAGGCACGAGCTCAGTCACAGCGGAGAGAAGCCTTTCCGGTGCACCGTGGACGGCTGCGCGGAGGCCTTCACCACCAACGCAAACCGGGCCCGACACATCGGCCGCATCCACTGCCTGGAGCCGAGGAAATACGTCTGCAGGTTTGAGGGCTGCGGCCTCGAGTTCAAGAAGAACAAACAGCTCAAATCTCACATGTGTGAGCAGCACACTCAGCTGCCCCCTTATCAGTGCACTTACGAAGGCTGCCAGATGCGATTCAGCTTCCCCAGCAAACTGAAGCGTCACGAGAAGGTCCACAGAGGGTACCCCTGCAAAGAGGAGAGCTGTGTCTTCACGGGGAAGACCTGGACCGAGTACCTGAAGCACAGGAAGGAGCAGCATAGAGTCACCCTGAAGTGTGAGCAGTGTAGCCGAGTGTTCAGGGACACCTGGTTTCTGCAGCAGCATCAGCACATCCACTCTGAAATGAGAGTGGTCCTCAAATGTCCCAGGGATACCTGTGACAGGTCGTTCACCACTGCCTTCAACCTGCAGAGCCACATCAGCTCCTTCCACGAGGAGCACCGACCCTTCGTCTGCACCCATGCCGGCTGTGGGAAGACGTTCGCCATGAACCAGAGCCTCCAGCGTCACAGCGTCGTCCACGACCCACAGAGGAAGAAGCTGAAGAAGCCAAGAGCCAAAAGATCTCTTGCTTCGAGGTTAAGCGGTTACTGTGAAACAAAGAGAGTGGTCTACAAAATGCAACCCGAACATGCAGCGCATAGACAGTCTTCACAAGAGAAAGCTGACCAGCCTGGCCCTTTTGAGCTGGTGTCTCTCCTACAGGACGCATCCTTGCTGTGCAGCCCTGCTGTGGACAGGCAGGGACTTACAAACACCCTGGCTACACCATTATCAGTGTAGCGTCAAATGAAGAGGAGCACCCCAGTTTTGTGTGGACAGCAGGCACTTTAACAGAGCATTTATAATATATATTATTTGTGACATGGTTGTTGGGAGTCTTGGTGTTGAACACTGGTCATTGGTTGATTCATTATAATTTACAGTCTTTCTGAAAGGGAATTCAGAATGAAGAAGTGGAACGTGATCCTGGTTGTCTGTCCTCTGGGTTATGTCCGCTGCAGTGTTTCATTGTAGAAAAACATTACACTGTTTTGTTTTTCCCCAGAGCCATTCAGTTAATTATGTTTGGTGTTTGTATTTAAGAAAAATTTTTTTTTTTTACTGTATAAAACTTGAAAAAATGTGATGGGTGTTTTGTTACTACATAATGACAGTATTTCAATAAAACCTGTGGAATGTATTTGTTTTTCTTGAGTGCTCTTATATGTTCATTTAAATAAGTGGGTCATAATATAACCTGTCCTGGAGTTCAGTACAACTAAAATGCAGAGCTCGGTGTTGACATTTATCTGTTGGTAATTCAAGTCTTAAGACTAATAATAAAACCATCTTCAAATCCTTTGAACTCAGGGTTCATACGGGTGCTTGAAATCCTTGAAAATGCTTGAATTTCAATGTTGTCTTTTCAAGGTTTGAAAAGTGCTTGAATTTCAGATGTGGAAAAATGTGCCGTGTTGACCAATCAAAAATGATATGGCAACATGTGGCATCTCGTTGTTTGGGAAGAGGGGGAAGTTTTAGGAGTGACCGGCGAGAGAGAGAGCAAGAGTTTTGATACGTGAGAGATTTGTGACGTTTACCGTGTTTGGAGTCTCTTTTAGTGTGTTGTCTTGTGTGGTTAGTGTGTAGTGTAGTCGTCGTTTTGTTTTGTGTGTCAGTTCTACTAGTGAACGTCACAGTTGCTGCCTTAAAGCCACCAAAGGCAGATTGCAGTGTAAACGCTGAGTGACACACCTGCTGTCAGACCTGCAGGTTTATCCCTGTGCTGTTCTCATCTGTGTTATAGTGGACACAGACTATTTTTTGGAGTTGCATAAATAATTTGTGTGCCTTCTTCTTTGATGTAGAACACCTGATTGCTCTGTAAATAGTTTTAAATGGTTATATAAAAAACGTCTGAGCCTTGGCTGCATTTTTAGGTAAATAGTACCATATAACTTTGTTGTTTGCATTTTTTAAAAATGTACAGTTTCTATTTGCATTTCAAGTTATGAAAATGATTCGTTAAACATGCTTGTGGTTTTTACAGTCAAAAATATCACTTTCTACTCATGTTTTATGCACAATATTTACATATTTACAGTATGTCAAAATGAGTAAATAACAGATTGGCAAGATAAACAGTTTTTAAAGGTGAAATATAGAGGCCAAAAGTAGTCAGAAACGTCAGAAACGGCCAATTATTCCCTGGACCCCAGAGGGTTAGACGCTAAAAGCAAAGTTGTCACCAAGTACTTTTTATATTTGTGTGTATTGCAGCTTTTTTGAGTATTAACTTGGTGCCTTTGGGTGAAATAATGGTAATATGAGGGACCGATCCATATGGTCACAAAGAATAGCCACTTGTTTCTGTGCTACCAAAGTTTCATTCACACTGTTTATCGTCTGCACCGACACATTAAACTACTTAAACATTATAAATGTCTTCAAGCTCACACTGAGGCCTGTGGGGCACTATCAGCCGCTCAGACAGTTCACACATTTATGTGTGTTTGTATATGAATATTTCATACTTTAAGGCTGCCTGTTTATTTAAGGGAGATGAACAAAGTACATTAGAATTCTACATAATAATATGACAGATGATAAATTCAATAGATTTTAAGTAGATGCTTGTGCATTCTTAAAGTCTTATATGTTGAATTGAACTATGTGATGTGTTCAAAGCCTCCCAGTCAGTGCTGTTCTCCATGCCTGTCTGACTGTACATGATGTTATTAGCACAAACACTTTAAAGGTGATCATTTAGGACTTCAGCAATAATACAGACAGCAATGTAGTTAGCAATAAAACAGTTTTATTGGGAATTAACTTAAAAAACAAACAAACATCTGTCTCCTATTTTCTGTCACACAGGAAAGAAGCATCAATATCTGATGAGAAGACTTATTTATTTCTCTTTGGGTTCATTTGTTCACATCTTAATTTTTAAGTGAAATGTGCATTTTGAGTTTATACACTATAAGGCGCCCGTCCTTTTGCAGTATTTTTGTGTGGTGTGTTTTTCTGTCTTAACAAAAGGGGATCAAAGGTATTTAAGTTTGTTTTAATTTTCACATGGTCTTACAGAAGTGATGTGAATTGAAACATGCACTTTTTTGAGGGGGGGGGGGGGTGCTGGAAAAAAGCTTGAAAAGGGACCTTGAAAGTGCTTAAATATGTACTTGAATTTCACCCTGTGAATTGCAGCATAATCTAAAACACTAATTTTTTCACAGTGATGATAACAGTGGTATTTATTTGGAAATAATGTCTTGCTGTTTAGCATTTTTGTTCACATCCCAGTCTTTAAAGAGTTTAGGAATGAAAACGAAACTTTCACCCTGACACTACATGGCTAAACATAACAATAAAAACATCTGGACACGCCTGTCTATAAAATACAATAAATGAATTATATTCCGTTTTGCTTTAGAAGTGTTTCTAAGTTTCAGGTGTGTGCAGGTATCCCAGAAGTCTTAAAAATATATTAAATACATCTAATAATAAAAAGCCTTGAGTACTAATTTGTTTAAAAGGCTTTGCATCGTGATGCAACTTTGGTGCTCTACAGTTCCAGCTTTTTTTTCTATGTGAAAACCGATTACATTCTCTAACTTCAAAGTCTAAAAACCAGCTTAAAGATGGTAAAGTGCCACAGAAAAGGCCTTGAGGATGATGAAGATCTTGCTCACCGACCTGAATGTCAGTCTGCAGAAACAGAAGAAGCGAGATTAACAATAAATTGAGAAAATCTCTGAAGTCGGTCTCTGTATTTTTAAGGTGTTTTAGAGTCAGACTCAGACAACAGCATAATAATATGGACAACTTTGGTATGTTGGTATTCAAAGGGGTCTTCAGTTGAACTTTTGGCTACTAATAGACACCCTGAAAATGTTGAAAAACAGCAGTATCCTACACCCTGTGTTAAGTATGAACTTTATCTCACCCCATTCATCACGTTTGGGAAAACTGGATGAGTGTTTTGACAGGAGCAGATATCTGCAGCCAGGTTCCAAAATCTAAGAGCAGATTAATGCCAATGATAATGGAACTGCCTGCCTGTCTTATCACGTACAGGTGAAATGTCACTGTGTCATCATGGTCTAGGAGTTTTCAGCTGATGCCAACAACCTTGCACAGCCTCAATCACAGGAGAGGTGTGTGTGTGTGTGTGAAATCACCTGCTGCTCAGATTAGCTGGAATGAAGCCCTGTGCATTCTTGTGCCTTGATGACAAATGATAGAGCGTCTCCGCTTGGACCAACAGATTTACGGCATGAATAGGAGAAGCTCCGTGCAAGTTTGACATTCCAAGGCTAAATCCTCTCTGAATATTTCCAGTTACAGGGAGGCTGCTCCCTTCATTCCTGACCCGCTCAGCTCAGACGAGCCCTATATGGACTGACTGTCTGACCAGCTCCTCCAGGAATGCACCAGAGACTGCAGCCAATTAGTATTCATAGAATATGAGTGTAACATGTCCTGTTATCAGTTCCTATTTTAAGAGCTTCCTACATGACTATTAGAGTGATAAAAGCCAAATTCATCATGTAGAACTAATTCTTCTTGGATGACACAACTGCAAAACCCTGTGATAGCTCTGCAGTCATCAACACACAGATGCAATATAATACACACGCTCTTACTTTGAAATGGAATCACACTCTTTTTCTTTGATGAACATTAGTTTCTCTGTTTTGGGGGCGGGGGGTTGTTGTGTTTGTAGGTTTTGAAACCTACACTGACACTGTGTATTAAAAAACTTTCCCCATTACATGTATGATGGTGAACTTTTCACTTCATCAAATCAGTTTTTGCAAGGCCACAGTTATCCCAGTTTCTGTCTGAACATGATTATAGGCTGATGGCACTGGTTTAAAGGTAACTGCTATACAAACTTGTATTTGTAACTCAAACACTTCACTGATACTTGAAAATGTAGTTAAATGGTGGATAATTATGTATTAGAAGCACACTATGTGAGTATATTCAGTCAGTTGATACAAAAAGCACAAAAAAAGTATAATTTGTATAATTTAAGAAGTGTTACAATTTAAAAAAACCCTTGGTGACTAAACTCACTTTGGTACTAACAATTGGTTTAGGCTAAAAAACTAATAAGGAACCATAAAAGCATCTCTGAGTCCATCCTTTTCCTTGCTACAGCATGGAGTGTATTGTAGGGCAATGAGGTGTCTTTCTTCGTGTTGGACTGTACAACATTTTCCCACATACTGAGACAATTTCTCACAATTTGACTGGTTCTAGTTTTTCTAAAAGCCGACTTGCATATAAAATTAACAGGTAACAGCAATTTCAAGTGTCATTAGGAGAAAATGTAGAATACATGACAGGAAGAAGACTTTAGGTCCACTGCACTTGCTTAGTGAAGGAGGTAGGAGTATCACAATCAAATGGTTAATGCCTCTCCTTACCCAGGTAGGATAATTTTCCTCATTGTTGAATGGACAGACACTGAGGAAGCAGTACACTCTAAAGGAAATATATCTTTGATTGTATGCATGTGCTTCACAAGATACAAAAAACAAGGTGCTCAGCATGTAGGAATGCAGAGGCAAAGTGTTATGGAGGGCAGTGATTTTCACTTTAAATATTTATAATGCTTTGCAAATGTAAAAGTAGGCCAGGAACCAGACAGTTTATTAAAAACCTAGAAGTCAAAGAAGCTGTAATGTGGCCTCTGCAAAATTAGGCCAGTCTAAAGAAAATAGAAAAATACAGGCAAGCATTGTTTTTGGATTTGAAGAGGCCACCAGTACATGACCAGTGGCCATGGCTTATTGGAAAGATGTAGATTGTAGATTTCCTGTGTTTAGGATTGTTGTCATGCTGCATGCAGGACAATGACAACTTGACCAAGTTTTACCTGTCATACAGATGGCCTTACATTTGATTCTACAATACTCTGGCATACAGAGGAGTTCATGGTTGACTCGATGAGTGCAAGGTTCCCAGGTCCTGTGTCTGCAAAATAAACCCAACTGACCATGCCACTGTGCTGACAGTTTGTATGAGGTGTTTGTGCTGATCTGTTGTGTTTGGTTTTCACCAAACGTGGGAATGTGCATTATCTCCAGACATCTTCATTTTGGCCTCGTCTGTCCAAAGGACATTGTTCAAGAAGTCTTTTAGTTAGTTCAGATGAAACTCTCCAAAACAAAGCTATGCTGACATATTCATTTTAAAAAGGATTTGTCTGAATAAGGCATACTTGTTCAGTCTTGTTCTAATTGTACTCTCATGAACCTTCATGAACTGAGATGAAGCTCTTGGGGTTTATTTTGCAGTTTCTTCGGATATTGCACATCTTGGGGTGAATTTGCTGGGGCGTCCACTCCTGAGAATATTGTGGCATTGTGTTAGAACGCACCTGAATGCTCCAGGACAGCAAACGGACAAAAACTGCTGACACTGCTGAAGATCATTTAATCGAGTAAATGTGATTATCAGCACATGACTTACCATCTTATTTCCTATGTAAGCAGTAAGTGTACTCAGTTTTCCAGGACTCCATAGAGCCCGCCTACAAAGTAGAAAAAGACCTTAATGGCAAGAGTTGTTTGCAGTGGGATGAAAACAAGCAAACAAAAAAGAAAAAACTATTCAAGGTTTGCCTTCGTTTTTAAATGGGGCGTAACAGTTTGCACAGTGCAGGGCTCAGTTTTATTCAACCAAATAAGAAAGAGATGTTTCAAGCACCTCTGCTCTACATCAGGTCATTGGTTCTCTGCGGTGCATTAAAAACAGCTAGATGGTTTCTAATTTAGAAAAATTGGAAACCATGTGTAAACATCAGCAATTGGATCCACAAAATTATATATATATAAAAAAGCACAGTACTTACAGTGATATCAACCTACTTTGTTTTATTTTGACATACAGGTTTTGATACTGCTTTAAATGCTGGGTTTCTAACTTTAGAACAATATCAGTCAGTGTGCTTGATGATGTCTGATAAAAAGCATCAGATTTCTATCTTTTCTGTTTTTGTTCATTTACAGAAACTGATGCCACGTTCTTTCCATTCCTGTCTTTTGACAACAGTGGAATTCCAGACGGGCTCGTCACCCTGTAATCCAAAAGGATTGCTCTTGCTCCACTGTATTTCTCCCACCACCTCCTCACCGTTCCCCTGTCTCTTCCTGTCTCTTTAAGAAGTGGAAGGAATGTGTTGGGTCCTTTGCCCTTTTGTTTTCTGGTTTTCTATGCAAATAGCTGGGAAATGGAAGCTTTCTGTAATAAAGGTCTTAATATTCTGAGGACAGCTAACTGAAAGTTTTGTCCAGGCTACATATACATTTACAATAAGACCAAAAAAGATAAGCAAGAATGGCTGGACACATTTAAGTGGTGTCTATCTGTGGTATTGTGGTGTTTTTCTCTACTTGACTGGTCCTGTTCCAAGTCCTGAATCCATATGGCAATTTAGTCATATGAGAAAGATTTAACCTTTCACCTTCGGTTTTAAAAGAAATTGTTTGTTTTTCAATCGCATTCAATGGTTTTCATCAGAAGATGGAAGCAGCAAGTGTTATTATGTAACTAAAAAGTGGAACATCACTTACCACGTGTGACAAATATGGTCATAACGAGGGGGAGAGGGTCTGCGTACAAATAAGACTCCTGGTGTCAGATGTGAGCGAGCCTGTTGATTTATCCACATCAGTTCAGTGATTGTTGGTCATACACTCTCTTCTCCAGATCAGGAATTCATTTTAATGCCCAAATCCAGTTTCTGAACTTTGCAGACATTTTCATGTTTAAATTTAAATTCCACATACCAAAAAACATAAATATATAAAAGAATAAGAGCTAAAGAATTACAAAAGATAAGACGTGCAAATCGTGCTGTGCTGATAGCAAGAATTACAACACAGCAATCACCAGAAAGAACATTAGTTTTACTGAGTCTTCTTAATATTAGAGGTCTGGCTTCAATCCTTTGGACAAAATGAGTGTGTCCAAAGAGATTTTAAGTGTATTTATTACTGCATTAAACAGCACCAGTTCTCATCTATTATACCACTGTTGATATGAATTACTGAGGACTCATCCGTAAGTCTTGAACTAATAATGGCCCACAAAAATTATTGCCAGGAATTTCAATAATTCTTTCAAGGATCAAGCTTTGAAGCCTGAGTAAATTTCTCGATTGAATGAAAAATGAGTATATTTTTAAATAAGCTCTTTAATGGTAAAAGCCTTGTCTATTCATCGAAGACTCAGGCAAATGTAATAATATATAATATAAAATAATATCATATTTTTTGCTCCTCCTGAACTGACTGTTACAAGTTTACCAGTAATCATTTTGTCTTCTTCTCGTTTAATTTCTCTATAGGTAGAAGTCGCCACATTTAAACTAGATTTGGTTTAATTCCGTTTTTAAACATTTAAACGCTCACATAAAAACAGAGAGTACAGACTGTCCTGCGGGAAGTAATAAAATCGAAACACAAGGACATTATGTAAACTCCTCGTCTGCTAATTCTGTGTAAAAGCACTTAAAATGTTTCCTCCTGACCTGCTCACAATAACTTTAGTGCATTGGGTCTGTGCACATTTTTACTGCCGTGCAATGAAAACTTACAGGCCTTTTTCTTCGCCTTATATTTTTCAGAGCATTTCTGAATGCTCACAACTTCCGTAGTGCATGTTGACGGAATATTTTGAATATAATGTTGTCATTCATTTGGGATTTTCATGGCATTAACTCTCTTAATCTCATATTAAACATTTACCAAGTGTATAAAATATGACCATGTTCATATTAGAAAAAATTTGGATACAATATGAGCCTTGTGTCATAAAAAGGAGACCTTTTTATAAGATGTTGCTGTTTAGACCACCCACTTATCCCAAAAGGTGATATGACCCTTCAAAGTTTAGTAAAAAAATTTGCAGAATTAGGAGAAAACATCCAAATTAACAACGCCTGTCTCTGTTACTCTATGTCACGGATACTAGGTTTGCAGTGAAACTACAACATATCCAATCCCCAAGTTATCTCCAATGCATCCATTCGAGTATCAAAGTCTATGAATAATAGATAGAAAGCACTTAAAAGCATAGCAGAAGGTGCTTGTATGAGTGGGTGTAAATGAGGCAAGATGTATAAAGTGCTTTGAGTCCTCAGGTAGAGTAAAAAGTGCTGTATAAGAACCAGTTTATTTACTATTTGTTTTTCAGTGCTGGATTTTTGAGATAATGAGGACTCGAAAATGCAGGACTGAACAAGGCAACTTCAAAGTGGCACATCTAAACATACTCCTATATACTGTATTGTATATAAATAATCATTGTATTTAGATACAATTTTTTAGGGTTCATTAAATTCGCTAAATTTGCTTTAGCCCAGAGAATATGATATATATACTTTCCGAAAGGAATTTTGAAGCGTTAGAGCACAGGCTTTCCACATCACCTCAGTCCATCTCTAATAATGGATGTCCCAAGCAGAATATCTTTAGTGGGAAGCACAGAGAAAGGCCAAAATAAATGCACAGTTTGGTAACTTACAAATGAATTTGAGCTGATTGCATATCTTCAGAATGATAAAGATCATTTGCTAAATAAGGACCAATCGGGCGTTCGCCCTGCATGCAGCTGGCAGAAACTGCCCCCAAATACGAACTTTGATGAAAACGTGAAATTCCAATAGCACTGCCTGTTTGGGCCCTATAACTGTTACATAATCCACATTCTACATATTCCACTTGTCAGCCACACATTGCTGGTGAAATCCCTCAATTTACAGACCAGCTCAAGAGAAGTCACCCAATGTGGAATGTCTGTTGAAGCAGCCCTGTTATGTTCTAATTATAGCCTCCTCTTGTTATTCTTAATGTGTTTCACATTTTCACGTCTCTTGCATTTAATCAAGAAGCAGAACATAAGAGGGCCCAAATATGAGACATTCCACAATGACTCAGTAGGCCTTTTTTATTTCTCAGCCCGTAACACTTCTCATGCATTTCCTCCATTGGTTATTCCCTGTATTTATGTTTGGATAAATTACTATCTATGAATGTTTGACTATTTGCTTGTCTGCATATCTACTGATTCACACAGTCGCACATACCTCTCAGCATTACCAAAGTGACATCACTGTCCACCACTGAGGAGCTTTTAAGAAGCCCTGAGCCTTTGGGAATCCATATTGCTAGGGGCCAGCATCCTCTGGAAAAACATCTGGGAGAATCTCAACAATAAACCAGTGATTTACATCAATTAGATAATCCCAACAGGACAAATTCTGGGTCAAGCGCCCGCCTGCCCTCCTACGCTCCCTGTCAGGCTCAGGTGAGTAGGATAGTCTGTTGGCAAGTAACGGGTTAGTGTCTGTCTCCCCGCTACACCTCCTTGCCTCATCCCTTCACCCCCCCTTATCTCCTGGGGCTATATATTGGAGGTCGCGACTCGTCTGCATCTTAGGCATCACTCGCAGACATACAAACCCACCCCACTTTGATCGACAGCGAAAAACGAAGACCAGAACATAGAGATGAGGTCCCTGTTGAAGTTTGTGGTGATTCTTTTCTGCGTCGAGAGGGGACAAGGCCACTTGCTGAGATCGCTGATTGGTAAGTGAAGACTCAAGTGACGGTTGGAACCGATGACTTTTCGCTTTGAGAATGTGAAAATGAAAGTAAATATAGTTGTAAGTGGGTTTATCAGTTGTATAAATGACTTTGTCTTTTCCAGATCTGAAACGACAGACAGCATCTGCACACATTTCTCCAGATGAGGACAAAAGGAGCAGTTATTCAGCTGTGGAAAACAGCCACATGGAAGCTTCTGGAGTCGGACCATCTTTGAATCCCATCGTACCGATCCCAGTTCGATCACGCCGCTCAGCTCTGGACTCCCAGTGCGGCCTCCACTCCATCCTGCTGCAGGTTCGGGACCTGGGGCTGGGCTACGACTCAGATGAGACTATTTTATTCAAGTATTGCAGCGGCACGTGTCCCCGTGTGCGCTCCAACCACGACCTCACCCTCACCAACCTGCTGCTCACTGGACTTCTCCCCAGCCCAGTGCTCGGGGAGCTGTGGCACAATGCACCGTGCTGCAGGCCCACCCACCACGAGGACGTGGCCTTTCTTGATAACTCACACCGATGGCACAAGGTGGAAAAGCTGTCAGCTGCCGGCTGCAGCTGCGTGGGCTAGATGGCTGAGAGTAAACGGGTACTGTAAAAGGGGGACATGAACTTGGCGAACATTCTCTTGTAATCTCTGTAAATGAATGAACTTTTGTTCTTTCGTGGTGTGCAGTTAATGAAGCGGAAATCAGTTCTTATGAAATGAGAAACTCAATAAGCTGAAAATAAGCTGTTTTCTTTATGACTTCTGGGTGAAAATATCAAAACTACTTGGCTGCCTTAAATGTTTGATTGCAGTTGCTGTTCTCATTGACTCAGTTTTAATGGCATGTCCGCTAATAATATGTGTTTATGGGGCATTAGAAGTTATCTGTTCAAAAGTGCATTGATCGTTTTTTGTCTTTTAATGAAAGCTTTACTATTTTATTATTGCTAACTGATTTTTGTTGTAAATATTTTCTGATCTAAAAGGGTAAACTAAGCTTAAGTGTCAACGCAATTCTTCAACAACAACGTGACCATTTTGTAAATACACTCATATGTATTTATTTAAACTCTTTGGTGCGATGTTGGGGTTGAATAACAGAACTGACATGTACAAAGCTGCGTAGACACGGCCAGTGGTTCGACAATCACTGCGGATTGCAGTGGACAGTTTTTTGTATGTAAGATAAAATGTATGTATGTAAGATAAGTTATTTATTTATTTGATACTTTTTTGTCATTCTCATTATATTTATTTTACAATTACAAATTACATTGCAAATCTACGATGTCCACAATCTGTGATAAAAATAAACTCTTGCTGACCACATCTGTATTTATGGGAGTTTTCTTAGTTGAAAAAGACACATGCAGTAAATGCGTTTGTGTAATTTACACAATGTTTATTATTGAAGGATTTTATATATAAAAAAAGAATGGCACAAATACAAAAATCACTCATTTTGCAAGGTTGTCTGTTTAACTTGTGGATTTGAAGTGGATTCACAATCACAATGTTTATGTCTGTGAACCAAAGCCAAGTATTTTTCTTTCTTTACTTTTTGCCTCTATATGAGTTGGCTGGTTTGTTAAGGATTCACTTGTCTTCTCGTCAGACCGATTACAAATTAAGAATTTAGTTTACTGATGTAACTCAGCTTCAAACAAAAACAACTCTAATACTTGGAACTTTTTAAGAATTAAACAGTTTCTTGTTAAGATTTTATTCAAGCTGAACCTTTTTCACTTTATTTATTTTTGAGTGGAACACAGAAATAAAATTAAATGGAGGAACATTTCTATTTAGCTCTGATAAAAAGCTTGGTTTCTCAGGCATGTCCATTATCACTGGGTGCACACCTAATCCCATTTGATTAGTATGCCAGAGAACAGGTTCTCCTGGTAAGACTCACATAACAAACACTGGTAAGACTCACATAATAAACACTATAGTGATAACTCCAGCACCAAACCCAGTGTTTCCAGGCACAACATCTGGCTGTGGGAGGAACAGGTTTGTGCGCTTCTCTAAGGTCCGTAAGATAGACTGTATGTACAGACAGCAGGTTCTTGTTTTCACCCTCTACGTGGCTATCACATCCTCCTCCATCTCCTCTTGCTCTGCGCCCCACACTTGGACACGCCCCTCCATAGCTGTGAGGAGACGGGTCTCTGTAGGGTGGAAGGACAGGGACTGGACAACTGCTTTCCCCACCGGCAGCTTCAACGACAAAGACCCCTGAAAGTAAAACAACCAAAAATGTTAGTTTGGATGCTAGACTGTATGCTTTTAGTAAAGAATTTTTGTGTGGGTTTGACAAATAACCTCCACTATTCATTATTTTGTCACAAAAAAATCACACAGGTTCTACATGATAATGATCTGCTGGGGGTTTGCACTGAGAACGCTCTATTTCCACCCACTGTGGTTCTGACTAACTCTTGCATTTCACCTATTATTTGAACAAGACATGCAATGTTTTTCATGTATTAGACGTTTCTGAAGACGACATTTTCAGACCATTGGTTGCCATCATTTTCTGTGAAAATCCAAAAGATGTGTTTCTTATTCAGTACTTCAGTGCTTCAATCCATCCCTGTGCTCTCATTTCCAAAAGTGGGCAACATTTTGGTGGCAATCAGATTAGCAAATTATCTGAGATTAGCCAGCCTGCTGCTAAATTTATAATCCCAAAATATATCTGCATTAGCAGTAAGGCTAAAATAAGACACTTGAATGACCAAGTGGGAACTTAACCATCAGTGGAAATGCACAGTCAGGATTAGCAAGGCTAGTTGTGCATATTAAATCCACCTCTACGCAGTCTTTTTCCAGTAAAAAGTTAGTATACCAGCTAAAAAAATATTGTTTTTGAGCCTTTAAACTCACAGAGCTGCTCTGGTAACTTAGCGGGCTATTTTGAAATTCAATTCATCAGCTAATGCTATAAGCTAACCATCACTAGATTTGTGTAGCAAAGCTAGTTTACACTCTGTATCTTGCCTGCTTAAGATATCATTTATAAAATGATACATGCGTCTGGAAATGCTACTTGATTATCTTCCCTGGTTACTACACCTAACTGTGACACTAACAAATGATTACAGATGTAAAACCACATTGATGCAAAAGTGACTGACAGAATGCAGATGTTGTTCACTTCATTTAATAACAGTTGTTTTCTGCAGAGGCCCTTTAAGTACCCTTTGAAAATCAAATTCATAGTTACCTCCACCAGGTCCCAACAGTAAACGTGTCCGTCCTCTGAGCAGCTCAGGACATGCGTGTCTTTACTGGACAGGCAGCAATCCAATTTGTAGCCCTTCATCTTGTGTCCGGTATACCTATAAAAACAAGTATATGATAAAAACACGAGTTAAAAAACGTATTTACATAAGTAAACCGTACCATTTAGAATCTTGTAATGATTCACTATAATTTAACTGCGCTCTGTGGTAAATTTCTAAATTTCATTTTATGTCATTTGGACCTGAGGTTATGTTAAATGTTGAGGTATCTCGAGTGATGTCATTCGGACATTATTCAAGAGCACAACCAACGGTCGCGAGGGACAAATGTATGTTCTCTGACAAGCTGATGGGTGGTTGCTGGCTGCTGCTGAGCGAAACTTGTTGCAAAGAAAATATTGCAACCAGTCAGCTTGTCAGGGAACACGTTTTCAGATTTCAGTTAGTAACAAAAAGGTAACAAAAAAACAATACTTCTTGTATTGCTTTTACTTTATGAAGCCATAGTGGCAGCACATCACACTGTAAGTGAAAACAATCAGCACTCACTCTCCCAGCATTTCACCGGTGCTCTTGTCTAGAAGTCTGAGTGTTGAATCCAAGCTGGAGCTCAGGGTGCACTGACCATCTTGACTGAAACACACACAGGTAATAGGACCTGGAACGCAAGGATAAAAACACTTCAGTGGTTTTATATTTTCAGTGAAACTGTTTTGCTACAAAAATCAGTTTAAAACAGTAATATCTGCTGAGATTAAACTTTAGAGTTAGATTACTAACTGCTGATGAAGTCAACATGTAGCTGTCCCATTCTCAGGTCGTAGCGCCTCACTCTGCCATCCACCGACCTAAAACACAAGATCATTATTATTATAAGCTGCCATAGCAAAAATGAACAAAACAGTTGAATAAACGAATCAAATCTCTGTTTTTAAATTGTGAAACTTTTAACATGCAGGTTGTTTTTTTTTTTTTCAACTATGTCTGAAGTGCTGACCCGGTGAGCAGCTCGTGTTGTGCCACCTTGAGGCTGCTGATGCCGTCCCGAGCTTCGTCTAGAACCTGGATTGGCTCATATCTTCTGGATCTGGTGTCCCAGCACCGAACCGTCCCGTCTATGGACCCTGAATGACGAGAATACATAAAAATGAAATGCAGTAAATACAAATGTAATAGTTTACACATTTGCTAGGCAAATACGAGAAATACTAAAAAGAGTTCCATTAAAGCATGGAAACTTTGAGAATTTACAGATAACTGACTTTGACATAAAGCAGACTGGTTAAAACATCCACATTCCATAAATAATTTAATGTCATTATGACTCACCAGACAATATGACTGTTGCCTCCTCATTAAACTGCACGCAGTTAACTTTCTGCAAAGGAAAATTTGAAAAGGAGACAGACAGTAAAAATATTACATAAAACAAGTACACAGGCACAAACAACAGTGCAGCCGCCATGAAAACATGCAGATGTTTTTCAAATGAAATACCACGATGCCCAAAGTGAAACAGAGCTAAAAAGAGAAGGACCCACCCCGGCATGACCCCTGAGTTTGCGTGTGACCTGGCCAGTGGCAACGTCCCACAGAATCACCGTCTTATCTGAGCTACATGAGCAAATCTGGCTGTTGTCGTAGGACCTGTGCAAAGAGCCAACGAGAAAAGGTCATTCATTTATATTACTTCTGATCCTATATTCCTGAGACTAAAACCCTGTGGACAACCCAATGGTAATTCTCTCACCCATCTGCATCCAAAACCTCATATCCATGACCACTGTACGTCTTCAACAAGGTGCCTCGGCTCGTACTCCACAGTTTTAAAGACTTGTCACTGCCACAAGACAGCAGGTAGTTCCCATCAACTTAAAAGACATGGCACAGAGACAAGCTGATATAAGTGGATAACTCAGAACTGAGGAATAGAGCTTACATACTTTGAACTAATGAAATAAAGAACATATTCTATTGAGTTGACCTGAACTTGTAATATTTTATTATGCATAAATACATTACAACGAGATTTAGCAATTGAGTCTGTTCAGCCAGCAGCTGAACAGACTCAATTTGAGGATAATTTTGGTGGGGCTTTTTCTTACTGTTGAAGCGAACAGCCCTGACAGCTCCTTGCTGACAGTCTATGGTCCTGAGAAGATGTTGAGGAAGTTGAGGAGCCTGAGGTCTGGGCTGAGGAAATGCCATCACTTAACCTCTGTTTAAAACACACACATACACACAAACATTTTAGCTACCCACATTAACATCTCCTTCTAAAATGAAAGTCAGAAGCAAGACAGAATACATGTGTATGAATGGGAGAGAGGCGGGTGTTATGGTGATGATGCAAAGAGTAGTAGTGGCACTGCAACACTGGGGGAGATTAGAATTAGATTAGATCAGAGAGACAGCTCAGGTCGAGCAGTTTGGAGACAAAATCAAAGAGCCAAAGCTGAGGTGGTTTAGACCATAGTATTGAACAAAGGATGTGGAGGTGCCACGTGTGAGGGAAAAGACGAAGACCACAGAGAAGACAAACTGATGATATGAAGGACATGCTGTGGCGATCCCAAACTGTTAAATTCTTCTGAAAGTAGTAGTGTGCTGTAGATTTAAGACAAGAGGTTTACACGGCTACAAAAATTTAAGATAGTTACGAGTATGATATTACGGAGTATATGATATTCATACAGAAAGGACAGGTTTTTTTATTAGCTTTCACAAAAGCACTACATACCAACAGAAGTATTTAAACTATTTAAGTTAGATCACGGATACATTTTGGCAATTTCTCCTTATTCCATGAATGACTTAAAAGACCTCTTGACTAAAAGCAGTCAATTTTATTTACTTCTATGTAACTTATTTCGCTCACTTACTTTTACTAAGACACAGTTTCAGGGACGTGTCATGTTTGCATTCTTGATTAAAAGCAACGTTTCTGCTCAGTTTGTAGCTACAACCGGCTCCTTTAAATCATTTCTTCCATGTTTGTAGCACAGACACGCACTGCATCATGGGAACACTTATTCCCGTCAAAATAAAAGCTCAAATAGCATTTACCGCTTTTATATTGGCCTATGGATTGAGTTAAGCTTTTATTGTTAAATACACCGGAAACGATTCTCTCTGTCGACGCTTTTCCTGAAGTGGCTGGTCAGCTGTCTGTCGGTTTTCGGTGTTTAAACTTATTTTCATTTGCTTACTGTAGGAAGACCTTGAAACATACTATGTCATCCAACAATATGGCAGACCCGAGGAGGCAAAATAAAATCTTAAGGTGGGCGTTTAAATCAGTAAACAAGTTTCTACGTTATAGAATAGAGCTAACAGCTAGCTAACCTATATCATTTATAATGAGTGAAGCCTGAAAGGATTAACTGGGCGAATTAGCTGTAGGACTTAATATATACTGCTCTTGGTTGTTTAATTTTTTCCATTACACAAAATCGTCGTGACTAACCCAACCTGTTCCCATTTTGGTTTAACCGTTATTTACCATTGTGATTGTCAATGGGTCTCTTTTGAGTTAGCTGTCAGTCAGTAGCAGTTTTCATAAAGATGTACAATGGTTAACTAAGAAGTTGTTGTAGGGAAAATGATAACAGCTGCAAATCAAAAACAACCAGTACCAATAAATTAGGCAATAACTTGTAAAATGTGTGTTTATTTATATAAACTTAAGACCAGAGATTTTAACAGTGACCAAGAAACAGTAAGGTTCCCTTTTAGTTGTCTTTGGTTAAAATACGTTTGTGTTGTGACAGGTACAAACCTCCCAGCACAGAGACCAACCCGACACTGGAGGACCCCACGCCTGACTACATGAACCTGCTCGGCATGATCTTCAGCATGTGTGGACTTATGCTCAAGGTGACCTACACACACACAGCCCTCCTCACACCAAAACTCTGACTTCCATCTCCTTTGTTCTCTGCATGTTTGTGTGTCCACATAAACATGTGTTGCCCAGGAAGGATAGACCTTAGTCCCATTCATTCCATTTAGAAGATTAAAAGTAAACCTGCCTTTTTAGATGAAAGGATGAACAGCAGCTATTGACGTGACCACAAAGGACACGATGAGTGGGGGGGGGGGAAGACGATGGAGCTGAAGTCATTCATTCAAGGTCCAAGGAGAACATTTTTATAACAGGTCATTTTTACTCATTTTTGATTCAAGTCAAAAATTTTAGAAAGAGCATCTTAAATTTTAGGCAAATGCTGGGGATTATTGCATTTGGTGTTTTTAAAGATGGTGTACAAACAGTGGCAACACCTAAAAATGTACTCCCTTGCTGTTTTCACATTTGCACTTAAGCTCTGAACTTTTGTACACATTACTCAAAGGATCCCTGTGTGAGAATGCAGCTTTCTGAATCAGTTGGAGCAGGCATTAAACACACTTTACTCTCTTCCAGCTCCTCAGTATATAAAACCTGTGGTCTTATTTTGAGCCCATGTGATTCATGTTCTTTCTGTTCCATTCTCTACTCAATACTGTAACTAAGGATTTAGTGATTTAGAGGCTTGTTTGAAAACAGATTTCAGGACCACCCTTGGCTTCAGACTAGATTTTTCCTGGAATGCTGTTATCCTATTTGGACCTCTGTCCAAATGGGATAACAGATGCTTAACACAGCATAACCCCCACACGGGTTATGCTGTGTTAAGCATCTCTGTATGCTTTCTGTGATACGAGCACTTCCAGACCACAATTGTTCCTCATGTACTTCATGTACCAGTTAAGAGCAATTTAGGAGCTGTACTGTTAGATGCCCCTCTATTTCTTTAGCAGATTTCAGCCTTGCAACTTTTTCACCTTTTTTTTTTTAAAAAGGTGAAAAAGCTAATAAGCTCGTCAGAACATAAAGACAGTCTAAAGCTGACTCATGTGTTTGTGTTTCAGCTTAAGTGGTGCGCATGGATTGCAGTCTACTGCTCGTTCATCAGCTTTGCCAACTCCCGAAGCTCAGAAGACACCAAACAGATGATGAGCAGCTTCATGTGAGTGTACCATCCCATCTGTGGATGCACTATAAACACACTACGCAATGCATGTGTGGCAGTCCTTCGTAGATTGTTTAATATTTATCGATGTTGAAGGCATTTGATATAAAATTAACATTTTTTGGCTCGAACTGGAACAAACTTAAACTATTTTTGTTAGTTCTTAGTTATAATGGCAAGTAAAATGAACAAATGTTTAGATTATAGGAGAGGATTTTGCATTTTTGAAATTGGAGTTTAGACCTATTGTTTTGCTGCAACTGCAAGTCCAGACAAGCCAGCTTTAATGTCCAAAAGCTTTTAAACGTGTGACCTGTGATGGACTGAGCAGTGAAGGAAACTTAGGCACAGGTTAAAGTCCAAAAAATTGATTTTTTTTATTTAACCCAAAAAACGTAATTGGTTAACTCATGCAAAAAGAATCAAAATCTTGGGCCCATAAAAGAGGTCAAAATAACAAAACTCTACCCAAAGTTGACAACACAACTGATAACTCAAACAAACTGACCTAACTTAACGAGACAAAGGGGAAACTTAAATAGTGGCTGATCAGCCCACAAAAACAGGAGAAGGGGTAAAAACACACAAAACCAAACATAATGAACTCCAATTCCCCCCCTGGTCCTGAGTTATGGCGTGAACCAATTTGTAGTCTTCCTTTAAAGCTCGCTCCGCCCCTTTTCCACCTCTTGGCTCCTTAATCAAGGGACTGGAACAGCTGCAACTAAGGTAACTCAGAAAACAAAAAATTAATCATACATAACAGTGTAAACTAAAATGTGCGCACTTATTTTAGAATGCAGTGTTATGTGGATATGTGAATGAATTCTAAACCAAAACCAGTTATTTATTGTCCTATAAATTAATTCCTATATTTAAAGAAAGAAATGTGAATGCAATGTTACTAATAAGCCTCTACACTAACATGGTGGGTATTACCACTGTGTGGCTGTAAGTGCAGCCGTCACAGACCCCTCTAGGAGGTATGTTTGCCTATAAAAGAGCACTACAGTAGGGCACCTGTCCAGGCTTCACAGACAGATTTGCAATGAGGAAAACCTTGTCCATTGTCTGAATGACGTCGTATTAAAAATGAACCTAATGCACTCAAAGATTAGTAATGCAAAATGTTTGGCTCGGCAAATAATGTCGGACGACGAGTTAAAGGCACCAGCCTTGTGTGTGTAGATGCTGGTTCAAGGCCAAATTTAGGACACTGGTATCCCTGTGTTATTAAACAACAGAAAGTGGCTATGCAGGATAAATGGACAGTGGAGAGCAAATATGACATTGAGGTTATCAGATGAAAATGGTCCCATGTTTGTGGGTGAATTTACGCCATAGAAGCTTCAAAAGGTTCAGGCACAAATTCTACTCTTAGCTGTGCTCAACTGCAGTATTTCATAATACCCAAAGTATTCAGCAAAATAATACAATTAAAAGCAACAAGGAGTGTTTTTGTTTTGTAAACAGTGTAACAATGAGTCATTTTAAAGAGCTCCCCTTTGCAGAAAAAGGTGCTACAAAGCAAAATTTTAACATGCCTTTAAAAACCCAAATTTCACAGTTTTCATGATGGTTTGAGCACATTTTCTGTGCTGTCTTCAGGCTGTCCATCTCAGCAGTTGTGATGTCCTACCTCCAGAACCCACAGCCAATGTCACCGCCATGGTAACCAAGGGCCAATCTCAGGAGAGAGCAGAAGTTAATTGTGGATGCAGGAGTGGGTGACGGCACATCTGACTGAATACCCCGGCCATCTATGAGCATAAACAGAGACGAAGAAGAGCATAATGTAATAGAGAGAAAACAGACGAGCAGGAGAGGTAGACAGCAAGGACAGCTCTACGTCAAGATAGAAAGATAAAATATCTTGGACTTCTGTTATATCTTGGGTTGGTAAATATCTTGGTTTCTCTGTTTTTTCTGTTTATAACCTTTTCTAAGTCTTTTGCTTGTTCATGAACTGATGTTGTCAATAAAGTTGTACGGTTTTAAAAGGATCTGCTGGCTTTTATTACTCTGGAGGAAAAGTGTTAAGGATTTGCTTATATGACATTTAAATTGTTTACTTGGCCTTAAATAAATATTTTAACATCTCATTTTTGTGACGCTCGGGTACATTTGACAGGTCACAAAATAAATAACAGACTTTGACACCTCCTATCAAGTTAATCTCTCCCCTATTTACAGTTTGGTTTATTCCACAAAGCTTCACCATCATAGTGAATTACACTAAGTCCTACTGAATCCTCCTGCGAATACTTGGATGTTACTGTATGTCAGTGTTTTGATGCGTGCTTAATTAACCAGGTATGCAAATCCCAGAAAGTTAATTCTGTACGTTTGGATGTAGAGTTTCCAGTGGGAGATACAAACGCTTCACCCAAAACTGAATCTGTCTGAACAGAGTCAACATTCTTGGATCTGCATGTCTCTCACCCTTTCCACAACTGCTAACCACATCTGCTTTAAACTTGTCAGGTACACAAGTGTTTGTTTGCATGCCTTTCTGAACTCTCAGCCCTCTTAACCAAAAGTCTAACCATCATCAATAAGTTCTAAAACCCATCCTTAAGCTGTTGTTGGTCCCCAGATACTTCAAGGAATCCACCATCACTCCTGTCTCCAAGAAACCAGTGGATTCATGTCTTAAGGACTACCATCCTGCACCAGACAACACGAAGAACATGTCTGCTCTTCCATCCCTGACATGTTGGACCCTCTTCAATTTGCCTTACCAAAAAAACAGACCCATCAACGATGCCATCGTGTTGGCAATATACACTGTGCTCACCCATCTGAACAAGGGGAATACGTATATAAGAATGCTCTTCACTGATTACAGCTCTGCATTCATCACCATCATTGCTCTGAAATTGCTTCCAAACATCAGAGGCGTTAAGGTTGAAAGGGTCAGCAACTTCAAGTTCCTTGACATGAACACTACCAGGGGTCTCTCCTGGAACCTTTACAGACACTGTGGTCAGAAAAGCATGTCGTTGTTTAAACTTTCTAAGGAGGCTTAGGAAGTTTGGTATGAACCCCCAATATTTCCTCAACCTTCTACAGGAGCACTATCGAGAGCCTGTTGAAGGCCTGTGTGACAGGTTGGTATGGGAGTTGATTTGCCAACAGTCAGAAATCACTGCAGAGTGGTGCAGGTGGCAGACAACATCACTGGCAAGTGATGTAGCCATTACGGGCATTTATCTCCAGCCGAGTGTGCGTGAGGCCCACAGCATTATCAAGTATCATAGTCACCCAACACATAAGGACTTTTTAAAGTTTTATTTTTCTATGCTTTTTTCATGGTTTTTAAACTTACATTGCTATTTATCTGGTGACATTTTTAGATGCTGAGTGACTTGTTTTGTCTTGTCATACACATTTCATTATAATGTTGACCCAATGTTAACTTACATAGGACAAATAAAAATGAAACTGAACTGCAACTGAAAATATTAAGGTAGATTAATACATTTTAGCACTCATACAATTATATTAAAAACTGGAATTCATGGAACAGTTATATTCCTCCCACCAGCAAATGCATTTGCACCCAAGTCTTATGTAATATACACGTACAGACGTGTGTGACCAAAGAAGTATGCTCACAATCGCACCTTCTCTTTATGAGGTATGGTGTTGAACAATTACCAAAAAATGTGGTAATGGTATTAAGGCTGCATTCATTTTTTTTAATTATTGCCAAAAAAATCTTTTCTGAAGGTGGTGAAAGTGATCTTGACTTTTGAACTATTGGACCATAAAATTCTAATCAGTCCTTCATAAACTGGAAAAAAACTCCCCCGAGCCTCTCAAGACTTATCACATTACTATTAATAAGGCAGACAACCCTAAGGTATTGCAGGAGAATATATATGTGTTTGTTTGTTACCTTGGTTATGTTCTTGACAGCATTTGCTTCCATGTCATTCTATCTGTAAATATCATAGCTTGAAATCTTTTGAAGGAATTCTGATCAAGCTTTGTAGGGCTGTGGAGTCAGGTAATGTTAACAATTCATTAAAATTTTGATGATTTATTGGTCAAAAATGGACAAACAGCCTTATAATTCAGAATGTAGATTCTTGTGTGGTGTGTCAACATATAAAAGTACCATATAAAGATTTAAAATATCATGTCACAACTGACCTTTGACCTCTCCATCTATGTCTGTAGATTTATCTGAATCTCAAACTGATAATAATGCTATATAAAGCTGTTTAACACTATGTTTCTTACTAACATTGTTTGTACTGACAACATTTATGCATATACGGAATGATATATGGAGATTCTAAATATCACATTACAGTTTGCATCTAAATATCATGTCAGATTTGACTTCTGATCTCACTTTTACATTTCACATCTGCCTTTCTTTCAAGTTGACCCCAAAATGTGTTACATCTTTAAAAAAGTATTTCCTAGTTAGTTAGAAATATACTTAAGTACCATTAAATAATAAGCCCAAGTCATTCATGTCCACTTCTTTACAAATCAATACCTCTTATCCATTACCCACTGCTACATAATGATTGTATATTTGAAGTAAACATCATTTACTGCACTATAAACTTGTTAAATAAGGTTTTAAAAGAGTAAAGATACTTATACTTAAATGCTGCCCCGAGAGTGAGCTGCCTTGGTCGAGGTTTGCACCCTCTGTGTGCTTCTTGTTCAACTCAGTTTTCTTCCTCTGGTGATCCACAAATCTCCTACATTAACTCTACTCTCCACAGTTTAGAGGCACTAGTTAAAACAGTCCACAGCTTATAAAGATCTTTTACATTACCTCAGAGTATACTTCAAACGTTTCCGTTTCTGATTGTACACTTTTCCTTCTTTGTTGAGGAGCAGTAATCGCCGCCACACAAACACACACTCACCCTTTAGTCTTTGCTTCTCCAGTGTCTCATTCAGCAAGGGCACTGAGCACAACTCATGCAGACACCTACACTTTGTGTGCTGATGACAGACAAGAAGCTGGAGAGTCAGCTGGATGTGAGACTGATTTAGTGGCTTATAACTCATGTCCCCCCAGGCCTGGTTCCACCACAGCCATGCCAAGTGGGCACTTGAGCTGCTTGGCTTGCTGCCACATTTACAGCAGAATCCATTGGATTTTCCCCTGATTCTGTCCTGAGTCAAACTGCTAACTGAATTGTTTTTTGAAGCCCTTAAAGAAGCCAGTTTTGTAGTTTTTCCTTTCCATCTGCTCCAGTTGTTTGTGATCCATGGGGAGGATATTGAATTTGGCTGAGTTAGCAGTTATCGTCAGCGCCCGATCAATGGGCTGCATAATTTGGATATTGAAAACTGCCACACTTAACTGAATGGAGATCTTAAGTTCATTGGATGACTGGCTGGAGGCAACTGTAATTAAATCTAATCTCACTGTTCTGCTCTGCCTCATCTGATCCGATGACTGTAAAAAGACTGCTGGACAGGTGTGTGTCTAACACTAGAGGGCACAGTGGCATCACAAATGAATAAATCTCTGATGAAATAATAACACAAGTTTAGGTGAGTGTTATTAAATTCACAGTAACTTTATACATGAAATAGTTAAATATTTGGCATTTTCCCTAAAATGATTTAAAGATCAAATAACAGAATAATCACTATATTTTTTAATGACGCACAAAAAGTGGAAGATGGCCTACCCTGATTTTTTTTTTACCACTGCAAAAAAAATTGTTTCACTATTATTATCATAAGGATAAAACATGGTCCATAAAATGACGTGTTGATGATGTTAAAATTTCTGCATGTCCTGCTGGACTGCTTTTATATCAGTGAGTCAGTACATTACCCTTTCTTCTGCTTAGTTAAGCAGCTATTCCCCTGACAAACACAGGAAGACATGGGCTAATCCTGCATTCCACCTTAGAAACCTGTGTCATAAAGCAGGTCATTTCCAATAACTGTTTGCTTTCAAGAATGAAGAATGTGAAGTAAATTGCAGGGAAAAGATTGGATGACTTCCAAAATTATAAACAGCTCTGAAGTTATTACTTGAATATACTTTGCCTGCATTTCTTTTCTCTGTTACTGAAGGGCAAATTTTAACGATTATAGGGAGATGTGGAACCAGTCCGCTCTGCCAAAGTAAGTATTTCCTTAATCAGCTGAAGAAAACCCAGTGCTTAATTTGTCCTGAACACAGAGAGGTTGCTGGTAAAACAAATAGAGTGAAGAGAAAATTTTTGTGAATTTTGTTGAAATATTAGCACTACCTGGAATATGCTGAACAACGCATGGATGCAGCTGTTACAGCTAAGCAAAAAATGTGATCATTTTTGAAACTGCACAGCAAGTGCAGTTTTTCTGCACTTGCTGTGAGTGACAGCAAAATGCAGCAGGCAAGAGATGGTAAAGTGTCTTATGTTTGACTACAGTATGAGCCAGTTAATTATGTGCTGCTGCTGCATGTTGACAAGTCCCAACTGAATGTGGTTTTTGAGCCCGTCATTTGCATGCTGCAGTTCCAACGTGCCATGCTGAGCCAAGACATAGACTCCATACGTCACTGATACGTCTTCCAGCACATAAAAGATAATACTGACATGTTAACAAGGTTAAAGACTTGATTTTCAAATGGGATAATGGTTAAAATTTATCAACAGTTTACAACTGTATATAAACCAATAAATAAGAAAGATTATGAAGTTTGAACAGTGCACACTCTCTTAATGACACGTAATGAGGGGCTACATTTAAAATTGGTCATTATTTTCATATGTTGAATGATATGATTACAGTGATAACATGGGGTGATAAAGTTAAGTAATATGAAGCCATCAAAAACTAAAATTTTTATTGTGAGGGTAATTCTAACATTCCAACCTGGAGTTTTACCCCTGGCTGTCAGACTGTGTCCCTATTTGCCCGGTATACATTTATTTACTGTATTAGATCGCATCCTTTGCAGATTCTATAGTGCAGCAGTCTCTGTACCACAGCCCATGTGAGCTGTGATCAGGCATTAAAGTGCATGTGTGTTAACGCGTGTAAAGCTCATTGAAACCCCACCGAGTCTCTGTTACTCTGGCAGCTTTCTGCGTCCTCAAATGAGGTTAAACTGCATTTATGGCTGTTAGATGGGAACACCAGCACAGTGGGTGAGAAGATGCTGAGTTGGTATTCTGCGTCACCAGCCTGTCACGCACTCACTCTTTGTGCATGGAATAATGCCAAGACTCGGGGGGCAAGCATGCACAGAAAACTCAAATGGTAGGCTGCACAGTGTTACCGGTGCAATGGCACGGGTTTTCCATGTGCAGCACAGTTTGACACCGAATTCTAAAAAAAGAGAAACTAAGTCAACATAGGTCCTGTAGCTTTAACCTATAAATCTGCCTGAAAATGATCTCCTTTGTGATCTCCGTTGTCTCTATTTTAAGGAGACACACTGGGGAATGGACCATAAAACATAAAAATAGAGACAGAGGTGAAATAATCTAACATGGCAAATAATAGTTTTCATATATCTGAAATTTGTATCTTTATAGCCTATAATCATAAACAATCATAAAATGAAATAAAGCCAGTTCCTCATAGGTTTTAACCATGTACAGCCCTGTGCACAGATACTCTATCTGCTTCGACTCTCAGCAAAGCAAATATGAGAAAAAGCTGATGGGGGAATTACATAAACACCTCGATCAGAGCATCAAGGGGATAGTCTGAAGAGTGTGGATGAAGAAAATGAAAGAATTTATAACATCAAATTACACAACGACAGTCCTGGTTAGAAAAAAATACAATAAAAAAGTAATTTAATTTAAATAGACAAATTAAAATAAAAAATAAGTAAAAGTCAATCAGATTTGAAGATCATGCAAGACAAATAAAGTGTCTGTACTTACAGATCACAGGCTATTATAGCCATGCTCAGTGCGTCAAAACACTACAACCTATAAATGAAGTCGATCTGAATAGTAGGAGAGAGGACAGAGAGAGAGAAGGGGGGGGGTCGTCCTTTGGGCAGGTGGGTGAAGCAGGAATCGAGAGTGATTGCACTCTTTTTTTTGTTTGTTTTAGAGGTGGTGAGGTGGGTGGGTGGCGGGGCAGTATTGAAGTGTAGGACGAGGTTGTGGATGAAAAGAAAAGCGAGCCGGGAGTGAGGAGAGAGGGAC
>NW_024582840.1:134759-144404 GCF_018398535.1 Haplochromis burtoni
AGTGGATGAGGAGCATCAGCCCACTGACCGAAACGTCCTTTTAAGAAGAGCAGACCACAACTGACTGGAAAAACATATCCTCCATAGCTCTCCAGTTTCCCTGGTGACTGTTCGTCCTCAAACAACATTATCGCATCTGGGCTCTTTAGTGCGCGTTGCACTGACTTTCACTGCCCGGCGGACGTCACTTTAGTCGGGATGTTCTGGATGTGAACATGGAGTTTTCCTCCCCTCCGTTGGTGGATACGTTACTGCTTCTTCTCCCCCGGTCCACCGCTCCCAGCACCGCCGACTGGTTTCCAGCCGCCTCCGCCAGAGAGGTGAACAGGTCGGGACCACCGGACACCCGGTGGGAGGGTCTGGAGTCCCAGAAGTCCGCAGGTTTAGTATTCCCTGGAGAGCAGAGCACCTGACAGGTAGGTCAGCCGCTTTACACCCGCGCTGAACAGCTGCATTAACTCAGGGTGGACATTAACAAAACATTTTGATTCCGGGAACATCAGGTCACTTTAAACATCGAGTAAATGATGCGTGTGATTAACTTCACGCATCACTTGCCAGAACAAAAAAACATCTTAAATGAAAGTTGACATATTTCAATTATACCGAAATCTAGAATATTAATTAGCATAAATTAATTAGAATAGTAAAAAATCTGCCCTGTTTGGACGAGTTTGTTTCTGTTCCATGTTTTAATTGGAGAATGTTTCATTTAACTGAACAATGAATAGTAATTGCTGAAAATGTGGGCTGAGTGATTAATAGCCTACAGTGTTAAAATTTCATGTAAATTATTAAGTGACAGTTCAGCCTTTAGAAGGTTTCTGCGTGTATTTTTTGATTTATTGACTTCTATATGTCAAGCATATCTCCTTACACATAAGTAATTTGGTGAAATGAGGGCATTCTAAAATTAGATTCAAATTATGTCAGTAATATTTTCCAAATAAAGCTTCATATAGTATTAAAAAACTAAGATTGAATATATCCTTCACACAGAACAATGCTTCCCTTTGTTTAGATTCTGTGTGAGACACTGCAGTGTGAGTTAAAAGAAATCAGGACCAGCTTTTAAAGACTACTGAGCAAATTTTTAAGCATAAGGGTAATAATATCAAAATGTACTAAGATAATTTTCAAATCATAAAAATATATAGGTGTGAAAGATTCCATGTTTTTTTTTCTCTCCACACAATCACTCCACCTCTTTTGGCTAAAATCCAACCTGCAGATGTCTGTCAGAGTCCCACATTAGATATGACAAGTGATTGGCAGACAAGGCTCAAAGGAGGGCAGCGAGGAGAGCTGCACCGGCCCGGGAGCATCTTCATCTCACTGCAATAATAACTGTTTGCCTTTTGCTCACTCACTGTTGATAAAAGACACACAGAGGAGGGAAAGCAGTTTATTTACAGTCCGCTGTGGCTGACACCCTTGCATTTTTCATTGCTTCTGAGTTCCATGGATCGTACTTAATAAAGCCTGTTTTATGGGTAAGCTGCTCATGAAAGAGTAAACACTAATTCAAGTCAATTCAATTTAATTCAGTTTTATTTATACAGCGCCAAATCACAACAACATTCGCCTCAAGGTGCTTTATATTGTAAGGTAGACCCCACAATAATACATACAGAGAAAAACCCAACAATCATATGACCCCCTGTGAGCAAGCACTTTGGCGACAGTGGGAAGGAAAAACTCCCTTTAAACAGGAAGCTAAAAACTCCTCTAAAAATTAATGTGATGTTAATTTTAGGAAAGCAGGCAATTTCTCTGTTGGATTTTTTGGTAGCACTTTATAATAATCCCACACTATTAAGTAATAACATAGTAAGTTATTAGCACAAGGTACAAAGAACTTCTTTTTTTTAGGTGTTTTTAGGTTGCTGTGAACCCAATAAACACTTAAAATGTATTTAATAATCTCAAAATCTGGAGTGATTTTGCAGAAAAAACAATTTTATCAGTTTATTGTGATGCTGTTATTAAACCCTAACTTCATTTGGGGCGGATCATGGCTCAAAGAGTTGGCAGTTCGTCTTGTTGCCGGTTCGAGCCCCGGCTCGGACAGTCTCGGTCGTTGTGTCCTTGGGCAAGACACTTCACCTACCGCCTACTGGTGATGGCCAGAGGGGCCGATGGCGCAATATGGCAGCCTCGCTTCTGTCAGTCTGCCCCAGGGCAGCAGTGGCTACAACTGTAGCTGCCTCCACCAGTGTGTGGAATTGTACAGCGCTTTGAGGGCCCCAAAAAGCGCTATATAAATGCAATCCATTATTATTATTATTTCAAGATTTCACACAAACAAAGCACCAGAAGGTGCTGGAAGCCTTTCGCAGCAATATACGGAGAACAAACAGCTCACTTACTGATGCTGAAGAAAAAAATTACAACCTACAGATTCCTCAGTCCTCTATCTAAAGGAGTCGAGCTCATGATAGACATTGACTTTTTCTTTCCAGGCTATTATTGAACATACTGAGTCAAATCTGCTTCCGCTTGAGTGAGTTACGTAAAATCTCTACTTTCGGATCACTCCAAAGTACTACTGTAGCCAAACATAGTCCCTCTTCTCTGCTTTTCCTTACTATTTTGGCATGTGTTGGCTCAAACTTTACATCAGAGTAACATAATCAGATTTAAGTGTTATTGAACATTCACACAGAGCAGGGCTTCTCAGCGCTCACAGATATGGAAGTTGTTTTTGTAGTAATGAAATGGATTCTGACAGATGTGTGAATGTGTGATTTTTGCATTCTTGTTTACCAGATCTAATGCCACACCTGCACACCTGCCTGTTGCTTCTGGGTCATGTCTGCTTGACCCTCTGTCTCTTTAGCTATCAGTCCATCTCAGTGTTTTCCATCTGTCTGTCTGTCAGCTTTATTTAACTGAATGGAGCTTTATTGCTTTATTACCATTAGACGAAACTGGGGTGATGTTAGAGTCTGTTGCTGTCAAATTAAAGTAACAATACACAGAAGCTGGCCAGGCAGAAAAGGCAACATTGGTAACACACCACATAATGAATATGCAGTTTATGCAGTAAACGAAGATAAACAAGAATGTACAAAATATAAACTGGTGTAGAAAGGTCATACGTATTTCAACCAATAAACATCTCATCCGCTTCAAAACAGTTCGTATGGATGATGAACAAAAGACTCCATGGCTGTAGTCGTCTACAGTGGTAAAAGTACATTATATGGATACAAGAATTGGGGCAATGCTTAATCTTTGAATTCAGTTGTTTTCATCCCATTGCCAAAGGTGTGTAAAACCTTTGCAGTCTGCAGGATGCCACTGTTGAGACAAGTCAGCTCATTAAATTTCTTAGAAAGTGGTATTATTGCAAAGTGGATGTGTTTAAGGACCACTGCAACTCTGCCATGAGGTTGCAGACCATGTGAAGTTACAGTGTTGTTGAACTGGAGCTTCAGTTTCTATGTCTGAGCAGCTACTGTAGATGTGATGTAGGTAGCCCAGTACTTTTATTTATATGGTGTAAGTGCACACATATTGACCTCATATTTGCTTTAGCGGGAAATATTGGACAAGTATTTAGGAGAAACAACTTGAGTAGAAACAACCCTAATATTAGTTTGACAATGGTTTCAACCCCTCTTTCAAGTAAATGTTCTCAATGGATGAGAAATGGATGGATGCATTTTTTTTTCTTTTTGTGCTCAAACATGTCCACTGTCCTTGTTTGTCCGGAGAACATTGTTCCAAAAGGCTTGATCTTCGCTTGTATGTTAATTGTCAAACAGTAGGTTTTTTGGGGTGGACAGCAGACTTTTTCTGACATACACACCAGTCAAAAGTTTGGACACACCTTCTCATTCATGTTTTTTCTTTATTTTTATAATTTTCTACATTGTAGATACATTCTGAAGACATCAAATATATGAAGAAAGATATTTGGAATTATGCAGCAAACAAAATATTGATAAATAACTCTAAATATCTCTTATAGTTTAGATTCCTGAAAGTAGCCACCCTCTGCTTTGTTGACAGCGCTGCAAACCCTTGGCCTTCTCTCACTGAGCTTCATGATGTCGTCACCTGAAATTGTTTTCACGTCACAAGTGCGCTTGTTCACTTGTGGAATTTCTTGCCTTCTTAATGAGGTTAGAGGTCAGATAAATGCCACACAGAGTTCCAGTAGCAGACTCATCTCTACATCAACTGTTCAGAGTAGACTGTGTCAATCAGGCCTTTATAGTCAAACAGCTGCTAAGAAACCATGACTAAGGAAACGCAACAAACAGAAGAGGTTTGTTTGGGCCACGAAACACAAGGAGTGGACATTAGACCAGTGGAAATCTGTGCTTTGGTCTGATGAGCCCAAATTTGAGATCTCTGGTCCACCCACTGTGTCTTTGTGCGATGCAGAAAAGGTGAATGGATGGTCTCTACATGCATGGTTCTCACTGTGAAGCATGGCAGAGGAGGTGTGATGCTGTGGGGGTGCTTTGCTGGTGACACTGTTGGGGATTTATTCAAAATTGAAGGCACACTGAACCAGCATGGCTACCACAGCATCCTGCAGCCACATCCAGGCTATGTAAGGGCTACTTGACTAACAAGGAGAGTGATGGAGTGCTGCACCAGATTGGCCTGGCCTCCACCGTCACCTGACCTAAACCCAGTGGAGATGGTTTGGGATGAGATGGGCCGCAGAGTGAAGGCAAAAGGGCCAACAAGTGCTCAGCATCTCTGGGAACTCCTGCAAGACTGTTGGAAAACCATTTCAGGTGCCAACCAGCACATATCGAGAGAATGCCAAGAGTGTTTAAAGCAGTAATCAAAACTATTTAAAAGAATCTAAAATATAAAACACGTTTTATTTCCCACTTTTTTGTTTACTACATAATTACATATGTGCTCATTCGTAGTTTTGATGCTTCTGTAAGAATCTACAATGTAAATAGTCATGATAAAGAAAACCATTATATAAGAAGGTGTGTCCAAGCGTTAGACTGGTAGTGTATTCCTGTTGCAGGGCAACTTTGTTCACTCATGCATTATGACGCCAGCCACCTGCTAAAGTGTTCAAGGATTCTTAGAGACATCTTTTGCTGAAATTGGTGGACACTGGTTTAAATTATTAATTTCAAATAATGCATGTTTATGCATCCACAACCTTTTTTTCTTGAAAGCCTTGAAGAGGTCTTTAGATCTCACTGTTACACTACACTTAATTATCAAAGAAAACACCTGATCCTAGAGGTCTGTTAGTGGCTGAATAAGATTTGACTAACAGCTAGAAAGGGTTGATTGCATGTGTTATTTGTTTGTCAATGTCACGCTATCTGTAAGCTTATCTGTAAGTACAGGTTCACAATTATCTCCATAATGCTCACAATTCAATGCAAAATGCCCAGTGATTGTTTGGGATTTAATTTGTCTGCATGTTCTCCCTTCCAGGTAGGTCCTCTTAATAATAGTATGACGTAAATAAAATGCTGTTGTCATGGGTGTGCTGGGTTTCAGGAAAGCAAACAAGATACTATGCTCTGGATCTTATGTAGTAGTTCGTATGACAGCTGAAATTAAACCCAAAGTAAATATGGGCAGGTTTCAGAGGAGCAGTTGTGAAAAGCAACCATATTCCATATCTGTATTTTGATTAAAAAAATATTTACTTTAATGTATTTTGTGTTTGTCTTTATATGAATTCAACTATTCAAATTTATAAGCTGAACTAAAACCTCCACCACCAGAATAATGGCTCTCAGCACGTTGCCAGGGGTTTTTATTCATGTCCAGAACTAGTGTGGTGACTCACTGGGACAGTTTACAACTTAATTGAGCTTTCTCTAGCCAAATGATTCCATCTAAGCTTTTGTTTTCTGTAGCGCCATGCTGGTGGGCTGATTGGCATGCAAGTCAGTGTGATGTATTCAATCCAAAAAAATGGGGGAATCATAGGATTTGGTTTCTAAATAAAACACAGTTGATGAAAGATATTTGTTTCCTTGTATAACTACCATAGAATATTGCTAATGTCATTTTTGTATGCCCGGTGTGTTTGGCACTTAGGGAAACCCCCACCCCCTTCTGTTATCCAGGTGTCTGGATAAGAGACGCATGCTCTGTGAATGTACACTGACTCTTTAACAGTCCAGCGACCAAAAAGAAACAGCCAAACTTCATTCAGCTCGGCGCTTTTACATCTCTGTGTTTCCACCTGGGAGATTTCTGCAGCTGAGAAGACAGAATTTTATTGCACACCAGAGTTGTTTGTTTGCATTTTCATGACTTTTTTTCTTTTTATTTCAGTTGACTAAAATGCTATTTCACAGTGAATTGTTTTGTTTTGTCTTGGTAAACTATTATAACCATATTGCATACATGGTGACCGTTACCTCTGCAGAGGCTCACATACAGATGCAATTGCCACAATTCATATATCAGTAGTAGTACCTTTTCTTGACATTGAATCATGGTTAAAAAGAATTTCAAAATAAAAGTTGAACCAACATCACAAATGTTACTACAATGCTGGTTTGATGTACGTCTTCACTGTCTTCGAGATATCTTTGTCAGACTTTTCTAGCAAGAGAAATTTTGATAGAATAAACAAAACAACTTGATGGGTTTGAAATGCAAACACTGGGGAGAGATAAATGATATTTGTAATGCTCTGAGATGACGGTGTGTGTTTGTTGTTGGGTAACGTGTCCGTTCTTCCTCTGAAACACATAGTCATTAAGTTGAGAACACAGTTCCTTTTGTTTTTTAAGTTTCTTTCCCAAATAACCAACATGTCAGTATTACTTAATGATTCTAATTTTTTGTTTTGTGGTGTTTTGCTTTAACGCAGACTCAGCAAGGCTACAGTCAGAGTCACCATTCGGGTAATTAATCTTAGTTAAAGGAACTGAATGTGTATGCTCAGTTTCCGATTTGTAGCCTCATATAGCTGATGCGAGAGGAGGAAGAGTCGGGCGTGTTAGCATTCACCTGCGCCTTAATGGATGCAACAGTCAGGAAGCTGTGACCTCAGAGGTCAGTTTTTTGTTTTGTTTTTTGTTTTTTTGATGGGGGAGCAGAAGCAGGTCAGCAGCAGTCAGGCTCTGTAAGCTGTGTTAGGCTGCTAAATGGCAAGTTGCATCACTTTTATCCCCACTGAATGAGTGATGGACTGAACAATGGGGCTGTCTGGTCTATTTATGACTGACAAATGTTGTTAACCAAATAAGAATTTTGTCATACATTTTTATGGGCATATGATAAATGATGATATTAAATTATTGCCCTGCCCTAGCCTTTGTTAAACTGAATGGCCTTTCAATTCAATGTGACTCTACCTTCTTGCTGTTATTTAATTTCCTGTGGTGGGACAATTTAATTTTGCAATAATTAATCACTTGGGGTTTATTTAGCTGCTCTGACGTCATGTTGTTTTTTTTTAAGTTTCTATGGAGGGTGGTCTATGTAATATAAATATATACATGCACTGTTACTGACACTCACTAATGTCAGTAGACTGAATGCATCCCATGCAGAGATTATCTGTTTTATGTACAATGATAATATAAAAGCATGGTGGTTCTATAGTTTGCACTTTTAGCTCAAAGCAAGAAGGGTTCAAATCCAGGCTGTGGCCTTTCTGTTTGGAGTTTACGTGTGATTCCTGTGCTTGTGTGGGTTCTCTTTGGCTTCTTCCCAGTCCAAACATATCCATGCATTAGGTTCATTGGGGATTCTAACACTTGGCTGTAGGTGTGAATTGGTTGGATGCACCTCACCTCCCCCCCTACATTATAAAAGTATTCATACAAATGCTGTACTTTGCCTTTCCAGAGCCAGAGACAGTCCTGAGATTCAGGTAAACAGCTTTCCCAAGACTCTGAGGCATTGTTTTCTCCTCTATTCTTCTCAAATCCACCAAATCTATGCCTCTTTAAGTTTTACTCAGTTTCTGCAGGAGCTTTGTGCCTGCTTACGTGGCAAGGCAAAGCAAACTGTGCTTCTAATCAGTAATACTTTCGCTCCCTAAAGGAGGAGACAAAATACTGAAAAACATGACAGCTGACTTTGAATTAAACCACGTAAACAAGTTGTTTGCAGGGAGAGTCATGTTTAATTGAGTGAGATAAGTCTTGCTGCTCATTTGACTGTTGCTTTTTGTTGGAAACTAAAGTTCTAACGTCAGCATATCAGCAGTGAGCAGGATGGATGAACGTATTCAGTTAGCTGTGTGATAACAGCTAGCTGAATACCTTCATCCAAACGAACCGTTTCATTTCTGAGAAACCGAACAGCTTCATTATTTAATTTATTAGGCATTCAGAAAAGTCACTGTGCGTGTTCACACGACAGCGGACTGTCACATGTGGAGGCTTTGCTCAGACTGCAACAAACCATGTATGTTATAGAAGTCAAATTTATCAGACATATTTCAAATCTCCATCTTTTGTTTTTTTGATGCATAAGTGATAATTAATCTGCACAGTGAAAGAAGGTAGTTATAATACTCTCAAATGACATTTGATCTGGAGGTCCTCGCTTGTCATTGTGCTGATTGTGAGATTCGAGGCTATTGTTAAACCTGGTTATTATACTCAGGTGAGAGTGGGAGCTGATTTCTTGCAATCCAGCCTAAGCTTTCACTGAAATTCACCCAAATGGTAGAAAAGGTTGCCCAAATTACCACAATCAACCAAAGATGCCTTTTGCCTAAATAAAAAGGGGGTCCGTTTTGCAGAAAAATGCCTAATCTTAGATAACTGGTCCCCAGTCTGATTCGGAGTTAGTGCCAGGATTGTAGCTTTAGAGTATAAGACCTGCACTTCTTTGATTTTTACCACATCTTTACCACATTCAAGGCTATCTGTAAAAGATCACATCAGTTGAGTGCGTTTGCAGTTGTAGCTTCCAGCTCCTTCTAGAAGTCCTTTAGCAATGTTACTTTTCTCATGTGGGTAAACAGCTTGTAACTGTTAGGCAGTGTAGACTGGCCCTCTGTACTAGATATGTACAGTATGGAGAGTTGGAGTAGTTCCCCACTAAGACCAGAAATGCAAAACCTTCCGACTCTTTGCTTGTCAATCCCTGAGGGAGGGAGAGAGGGACACAGCGAGTGAAAGTGAGAAAGAGTTTTGCTTCATCTGCATGGCTCTGTCTTTCCCTCTCAGCAATTAGTCATTCCTCCACTCGTCTGTCATGTCCACTAATCTCTCCCACTCCCCACTCTGTTTTGCTGCCTCTGTACCTTTCATTAAAGCGCACTCTCCACCACAGTCACCACAGTGCCTTTGGGTGACTTCTGGTTTCCTGTTTTCGCTTCTGTCACACTATTTTCTGTCCTTTTTTGCCCCCCTTCCCCCAACACACACACACTTTGTTTCTCATCTATGCACCCTCTTCCCCCTTCTTTACCTGTCCATCACCCTCTCTGTCTCCCTCTATAATGGCTTCTTGTACCTCATGTCTTTGTGAATCCTCAGTGTCCTTGTTAGTTCTAGGTTGCCCTTGCTCTGTGGTATGTGCATGGTCCTCAGTTTTGTGTGTTCTCTGCTGCTGCCCCTAATATTACTAGACCTGTGTTATTCAAGCCCTGCAGCATACACACACACACACACACACACACACACACACACACACACACACACACACACACACACACACACACAC
>NW_024582840.1:144424-177338 GCF_018398535.1 Haplochromis burtoni
AGAGAAACACACCCGTCCTCAATCACCAAACAAACTCCTTACCATTGCAGTATGTCTCATCTTTGTACCTGCAGCGTGTGAACGTAAATCTGTGTGTGTGTGTTGCTGTCTCTGTGAATTAGTTTTCGCTTTACACCATGTCAGGGAGAAATAATGCGTAATGCACTGTCAGCAGGTAATGGGTAAGGGAAAATGCTGTTTCCATTATCCACACAGTTATAGACTCACATAAACACAAAAACAGGGGGATTTTTTTCTCTTTTTTTGCAACTGTGTAGTAAAAAATGAAAATGCCAAATTAGCGCCATTGCAGGCGTTGCATTAAGAGAGTTTCTGCTTAAACCTCTCACCCACCCTTATTGCTCCCCATCCCTTCATCCCTCTCACTTTTGGTTTGGCCTCTGCACTTTTATTGATCGCCTGCTTTATTAATGCTCTCCTCTAACTCTGTAGATTTGTATTCTTCATTTTTTCCTCACTTTTTTTCCTTTTTACTTTCTTCTTTGCTGAGGGTAACAAACATTATTTTACTTCCCCCTGGCTGAACCTTAATATTAGAAACAAGCACTAGAGTGTGAAGAACAGAGCTGCAAAACCAAAGCCAGTTGCAGTTTTGCCGAGCACACTGGAACACAGAAATGAAGTCCAATCACAAACAGTCATCTGAAAATGTGGAGTCCCAGGACTTTTTGCAGTACTGTCAAAAATTAAGTACATGTAATGATTCAGCATCTTGCACCTTTAGCAGCAATAACTTCACACAATCCTTTTCTGTGTCACTTTGTCAGACTCTCAGTTCATTGCAAAGGTGCTTTGGCTCATTTATACATATTTATACACAAGGTCCTTGCACAGTTTTTCAGTCAAGTTGAGCAACACCTGCATGTTTTTTCAGCCATTCTGTTGTAGATTTGCTAATGTGTTCGGGATCATTGTCTTAACGTATGACCAAGTTTGGGTCAAGCCGTAGCTGACAGGCAGATGTCCTCACATTTGACTCTAGAATACTTTGGGATACAGACGTCATCTTTAGGTGCCCAGCTCATCTTTACAACCTGCTAATTGCTATTGGGCCTTAATGTAGGTGTCGTAACTGCTGTCTGCAGACTAAACAATACAACTTTTGTATTTGTCATTAAATAAAAACGTTCTGTTTCTAAATTACTGACTGCGTTCTACTCTGTTGTTGCCCTCATGCTTCATAGTTGTTGTGCAAAGTACTCTCCAACCCAAGTGTTCTTTTCTCAAACCTCTGAAATTGTTTTGCTCATTTTTGCTGTTAGAGCTGTACCCTCTTAACTGTTCCCTTACACCTCTGGGCTCAGGACTAATGTTAGCTGATGAGCACAGTTACAAAAAAAGCAGCTGCAAATGTATTCGGTGGAGCCTGCAGCAGAGCAGCAGATTGTTTATCATGATTTAAAGAATGATTGTAGAGCTTTGTTACAGCTCGTAGAGTCAGCTAAAGAAGAACTAACTTGACTTAGAAAAAGATATCAAGAAATATTCAATGTTTGATTTTGATGTTGCTTTCTTAATTAATTCTTTTTATGGCTCTGAAGATAAGAAGGCTGTACCACAAGCAATATTTAAAAAGGCCACAACTGCTAGTTCTTCTGTTTTCTATTAATTCTATCAAATTTAGCCTTTGTTTGAAAAATGCCTGGACGTGTGACATGTTGTCTGACCAAGATATACAAGTTTCTACCCATTTTGAATGGCTACATGAAAAGCAAGATTTAAAAAAAGAAAGTGATCATATCCCAGTAGTCGATTGTGTGTGCGTCTTTGTTCTCTCTGCACAGTGAATTGCATAGCAGGTACAAACAGCTCTCAATTTTGGACGTTTTTTTGTCCTTGAAGGGTTCATGATTTTGCAATCAGTTTTGTTCATGGTAAGTGACAGTGATAATGACAAGTAGTATACTGCCTACTTTCACGCCTCCACACAGCTGGCCAGTCTCTGCATGAAGTGCTTTTGCTTGTCTAATTATTGGTTTTGAAAAGTAGCAAAACAAAAAACCCCAAACAGTTTCCTGTGATATTCAAATCACGTAATAGCTGCAAATCACACGTATTTGTTGAAAGTGAAACAGTTACTTAGCAATGCTGTTAATCAGCTTTTACTACTCCTTTTTAAGTGTTTACAGTATATTCTCATAGTGCCAGATGCCTACATTCACAGACATCATAATTCTCTTGAGACTCTTTGTTTTGAGCAATCTGTTAATCTCGTACTCTTACTGAACTCAGTGCAGGTCAGGAATGTAGTGCGTGATAATTAGTGGTAATTATGTTTGTTTCCTTAAATAATCAAAAAATCATTTGTTTTGATATTGTTTCATTTATTGTTTATTGTTCTGCTATTGCTTATGTACCTTATAGATATATAATATATATAATAGATTTTTTTAACCTCCACAAAGTTCATTGCTTGTTACTTTTAAGATGGACTGCCTTATTATCAGGTTACCCTAAAAACAGAGTAACTAGATTACCATCAGTGACAATAAAGACCATATTTCTCCCACATTAGCTTCTCTTTGTTGGCTCCAAAACACACATAAATTCTTCTACTTATATGTGAAATCTTGAACTCTAAGGACCTTTCATATCTTCTCCCTCATCTCTTTAATCTCACAGCAACATCCTGTCCCAGTAGAGTTCAGACTGGAGGTCTACTTGTATTTACTAGAGTGAATGGGAGGATAAAGCCTTCAAGGTATTGGGGTCCTCAATTGGAACCAGCAGTTGGGTTTGGGACACAGACACATTTCTGGTTTTAAATTTGGCTTCCCTTTTTGATGCAGGTTACAGGTAAGTTATGCTGCTGTGGACTCCGGCTGCTGTGGGACGAGATCTCCTCAGATGCACTGTGCATTTCTCCTCCACTCCCCTCCACTGCATTTGTTGTCTGTAGTTTGTGACAGCACCAGGCTCAGGCTTGCCCATACAAGATTTTCTGATCAATGGAGTTTCTGCTCTAATTTGGCATTTTTGGAAAGATTTGAATTTTTCTTTGAACAATGAAAAATGATGGAATAAATATATTGCATTCAATTTTCTGGGTTGACTGTTGCAGCTTTATAGTGAAGGTTCTTTTGATTATTGAATGTCTCTCTTCTGTCTCTCTTTTCCTTTTCTTTCGACCCTTTTCCTCCAGCTCCATGCTGTCCCCCCTCTATCAGGACCATGGCGGTTCGGGGTTGTGGCCTCAGACTTCATCCTGTTCCTCTTCCTCTCAGGGCCTTCACCGGCCACTACGCTGCCACCCGCCACCAATCAGCGGGAGCAGTGTGGGCCCCAACCCCACATACTATCATACTGTGTATGACGTTCAGGTGGAGCATTACAGCGAAGTGCCCTTCAGTGGTGGAGGTGACAGCTACGGGCGTCTCTCCAGCCGGGACTCCATGTCTCTCGTTACCAGCAACAATGATCCCACAGTTCCACTGATTCGCCGGAGGGGAGGACTGGTGGATCACCGGGATGTCATCTTGGCACACCAGGCGCACAAGCTGCACAACACACCACAGGCCAGGAGGAAACAATGGGAGTGAGTAAAGCTTGTGTTCTGAGATCAAAATAGGTTGTGAACTGGGAGGACATTTTTCTTCGTTTAAGTTAAGCTTGAACTTTTCTCAGGGTTCCTCCTGGGAAAACAATTACACTATATTTTTCCATATATAAGTAATTTTCTTATATGTCTAAAAATAATCATTTTTTCTGTCATTCTGGTGTGACAAGCTTTAAAAACCACTTTACCCATCAGTCTTGGCTGGCCTGTGTTTCACTGAATTACAAACTCAAATATGACAACACTGAACTCAGAGCTGCGGGTTCTGTTAAAAAGAACATTTTAAGAATAGTAACTAAAATTGCTTTTTGGGACTTATATTATTTACTTTTTTAGTGTCCAAAGGTTAAGACCTTTGACTTTTGATTGAAAATACACCTTGTTTTTTGCATTTGGCACTAATGTTTCAGCCATAATTAGAGTATTCTATCCGAGTATCCTGCTGTTCACGCTGTCAAACCGTAAGTTAATATGCCATAATTTATTATGTTGACTGACTAAAGCATTAATTTAAGAGCCCAGTGTTTTATGTCCTGTTTCCGGGAACAAATGTAGAGCTTAAAACATAATGTAGCTAATAACACTGATGGTAACTGAGGTGTGGAATCAGTTAATCAGCTTCAGTCAACATTAGTACGGTTTCCCTCTGTTCATGTCTTTCCATGCCTGCCTGCCACCCTCATCCTGCTTTCCATAGAGACATTTTTTTAATATTCTGCACACCTGCACATGAAAAACATAGCTTATCTATTACCTGCCTAACACAGAACTCTGCACGTTATCTAGAGAGATGGAAAATCCAGAATACATATTATTTACTATTCTCAGTGCTGACTGCATTAATCATATTGAGGATCTGTCTTATGAAGGTCCCAGTTCTATAATTATTTATAATTATGTGTGTGGTTAATAACTTCTGGATGGTGAGGCACTTTAATTAGTTTTTCACCATGAGATTAGCATTCATACAATCCTTCAATCTCTTTCAGTTCTAAGGTTTCATATATCTGGACTAGAGATGGACCGATCCGATATTACGTATCGGTATCGGTCCGATACTGACCTAAATTACTGGATCGGATATCGGAGAAAAATAAAAAATGTAATCCGATCCATTAAATATCACGAAAGCACCTCACAAAACTTGCAACACGCCGTAACTTGCCTCAGAACGTTAGCACGTCGGAGCAGTATGCATCACGTGATAGAGCGGCTGTGGCATGCGGGACCTGTCGGTGGTCTGGATAGCATTTGGAGCTTCGCTAGCAACCCGGCATTTCATCTCCGACAAAGTTATCCCCGAGAGAAGTAAAGCAAGTGTGTAAGTCCATCTCTGAATGTTTGTAAAGCATTCCTGCATTAAGCTTAACAAGGACTGCCTCTTCTTGCTGCTACTTCAATCATGAAACTGCTATCAATGATCAGCTGATCGGCTTTTCTGTCGCGAGTCCGTCTCTCTTGTTTGTTTTTGGCCCACTTTGCACCAGAAAGAGGAAACCAGCGGCTGAACAACAGCAGCACGTTTAAGCTTGATAAGCTGTTGTTAGAATTTATTTAATATTACTTTCTACTCGAGGATCTTTTTCTACGTAGCTGACGGCTGGTAACTGTGCAGGGGCGGATCTAGCAAAGTTTAGCCAGGGGGGCCGATAGGGCATTAACAGGGAAAAGGGGGCACAAAGACATACTTTTCTTTCTTATTCTCATTTAAAATGTCTAGCTTTTAATAAATAATTATCTGACACCCAAAGTTTTAATTTGATGTAAAATGAATAGAAGTCAATTACTGTATATAGTGACTATTAAGTCTAATATATATACCCTAGTAAGCTATAGTACTTTTTCCTTTGGGAAGGTACCATCTGTGCAGTCTGCAATTTTGTTGAAGAAAGATGTTGAATCTATTTAATATTTCTTGAAAAATAATTGATTTCTGTGCATTTTTTTTCACACTGCATCAAATTAAGGTTGATTACGTCGATTAAGCATCATGAGGTGGAGCGTGAGGGGTGGTTCCCTATTTTTTATTTATTTATTTTTGTTGTTGCTGGGAGTTGGAACCCTATTAGTTAGGTTGCTTAATATTTACGCTAAGTACTCTTTAAAATACCAGAATAGGGAGGATGGTGTAGGTTTAAGTTTATTAGATTGATCAGTATTGCTGAACTATGAAATATTTTTTTTGCATACAGGTATAACAGAATAGCTTTAGTGTAGTTGTTGTTTTAAACTTGAGTATGAACTTATACAAAATGCAGCAAGATATTTAAAAAAACAGTTTTGTTGATTAAAAAACACTATATCGGATTCATATCGGTATCGGCAGATATCCAAATTTATGATATCGGTATCGGTATCGGACATAAAAAAGTGGTATCGTGCCATCTCTAATCTGGACATAATAAAAAATCATCAGGTCATTAATAGGTCATAAAATTGGGTAAATATGAGCTCAGATGAACAACAACACACGATATTGTGTATCAGTCCTGATTCTTTCCTCATTTCTTTATATTTTGCTGGGAAAATTGGAAATAGTTCCAGCGATTTATTGAAATATGTGCAATCATAGATGGAAACAACATGCAAGGCAACAACAGTTTGCACAATTCTAATGAGTTTGAATGTCAATATTCATCTGGTTTGGTCTTATTTTAAATAGTTTTAGTTATTGTTTTAATTCTTTTATTGGCCTATTATTGTTTTATATTGTTATTATTGTATTACATTGTTGCTTTTAATGCCATTTCTATATTGTTAAGCACTTCATGCAGCATCGGCTGTTTGAAATGTGCTATATAAATAAATTTGACCTTTGACCTTGACCTTAATAGGACCACCTTTATTCTTTAACACAGTCTGAGCTCAATTAGACAAGTTTTCTTGTAATTTCTTTAAGTAATCTTCAGTTCTTCGTGCTTCTTTTGATGTTGGCTACCTTCTGTGCTGTTCTCTGTCAAAATGATCCCACAGTAGTTCAATGATATTCGTGTCTTGGCTATGGGGAGTTCAGTCCATGACTGATAGTTTTCCACTGTGTGTTTTTCAGTCCAGATATGGTTTAGTTGAGATCACTGTCATAGTGAAAATGAAGCTGATCTGTAAACACTCACTGTTGCGCCTCTCTCCTGACCTCCACTGTACACGTCGACTAAGATTTGAACCAGAAATTCCACATTAGGATTCATCACTCCATAAGACTTGTTGCCACCGATTTTTAGTCCAGCTCTTGTGTAATTTGGAATACATTAGCCTTTTCTTCCTTTTTCTCTTCCTTAAAAAAAGGCTTCTTGACGTTTTCCTTCCACTGATACCATTATAAATCAGGCTTCAATGAACAGTGATCAACTGAATGGTCAGAGACATCAATAAAGGTCCTGTGTCAGGTCTTTAGTGGATCTGTCTTCCTATTTCTTAAGGACATGTAGGTAGTTTCTTTCAGACCTCCCACTTCTTTTGTTGTCCACTTGTCCAGATTCCTCAAATTTCTAATGATGTATGCTGCCACCATGGTGAGCTACGCCAGCACTTTGGAAATCACCTTGTTGGTGAAAAAATACTATTCATGCCTGTCAGACTGTCTGATCGTTGGCATTTTTTGTAGACTCAACTAAAGAAATGTGAACAAACTATCTGTTTTTGCAACAGACTGCTAAAAACAAACTTCCTAACGATACAGTTTAAAATGTGTTCTTTCCTAAATTGTCTGTCATGTCTGCCACAACACCTTTGGGTTAGGAGGCTATTTAATGCTTGAATAATTCATGTGTCAGTGTTAAATGACTAAACAAACAAAGAAACAACCAAAGATTTCTGGTCAGGTATAAGGACTGGATATTATCATTGTTTATTTATTGGGAACTTAATCAAATGCAAAAGCAGGATGTGGAAATACTGAGTACACCTCACGTCTCAGCAGATTGTAGAAACCACCTTTAGCAGCAATAACTTGAAGTAATCATGAGGTTGTATTTACACTTTTCATTTTAAAACATGATTCTATTAATGCGATTAGCACTGACAATACTATAATAAAAAAGACGTGTAAAACCTTAGAATTGAGATATTTTACACTAAGGATAGAGAAGACTAGTAAACCTGGGAATGCATTAAATGATCATTCAGCCAACAAGAAAGAATGTAAACATCTGTTACCAGATGGACACATAGCTCTTAGTCCAACATACAAACTGAGGGGATTGTTTTTACTGTTTATATAAAAATGTCTACAGTTTGAAAGGAAAGTCTTAAGCAAGATATGAAGAATATCTTGTCTGTCCCAGTATAGCCTGACCATGTACCAAAACATCTAAATGTTTATTTCATATTCTTTACAAAGTTGTGCATATTAATTTTTGCATTTCTTTCTAGAAATAAATTAAGAGGTTTATGTTTATTTTATTCATCCTTTTAAAATATTTAAAGAAATATAAACCAGTTATATGATTTTCGGGGTTACGCTAAATCCGGCACTTTGGCACTACAATTTTGCTACTTGTGCCATATCTCTCACTTGCAGTCAGTGGCAAAAAAAAAGAGTCTGCAGGTTTTACTTGCAATCAAATCCTGCAGCAGCTGATTTGACTGAGTAACACCTTCAGAGAAGAAGCAATCAGTGAAATGAAAGCAAGTGCATTCTCTTTTCGTCACAATGGTTAGAACGTGTTTATGGATTGGTGAAAGGATGACACTCAAATCAGAAAAAAGATCTTTAATGAGAATTTAGAGGTAACAAAAAGTACTGCCCAGCTGTAACATGAAATTAACCTCAATACGAGGGAAACATGGGGAAAGACACCTAAAAACGTCTGAGGAATGACAGGAGTAACAAGGCACAAGTGAGCTCAATCAAGATAATTACACGGATGGGAAAAGGAACAAGGGAGTGAAGTGAAAACACCAAATACCCATGATCGCCAGGACAAAGGAAGAGCTAAAATTACAACACAAACCAAAGATCATACAAGTAGCAAAATTACAAAGATCTTTACTCGCAGTACCACATGGCAGATAATAATTCAAAGCAGTTACTCTAATCATTACCTGACCTGACCTTCTTACCACCCATAAGGCAAAAGTTTCCTTTTTCCATCACATGTCCTTGAGCCAACCAAGTACTGAGATCTGTAATAGAGGCAGAGAGCGGTGACAGACAGGGTCTTATTCTGCCTTTTTGGGGTTTTTTTGGTTTTTTGACAGACAAACAGGCAGAACGATGGGCAGGCAGACAGCTGCTGACCCAGTTGCAGATCAGACCAGGTGTGTCAGCGAAGCCTGAGGGGGCGAAGCTGATTTTTATTAGACATGACAGGTTAAAGCCCCACTTACCCTGTCACGCAGTAGATCTGTGGATGGAAAGATTGCCGATGGGCAGGATAGATTTTGTTACCCTCTGGTGCTGTGTGTCTGTCACTCCATCTCTTTTAATGCCAGTCTCAGAGGTAGCGCACGTCTACTAGCTGATCACACCCAAATGGCAAGTAATGCAACAGCTGTATCATCTCGTCTATCCTCTGCCATTACTCCCCTCTAATTGTGACTGAGAGCATGTTTACTGCTTCTGGTGCATCACCTGTCTGCTGGCTCGCTGTCTTTGGCATCAGTTCAGTTAAGTGAGTTCATTATTGGCACAATACCGAGTTCCATGTGTTGCCAAAAAAAGATAAAGTCATTCAAATGACACTCCTCAACTGAATAAAAACCAGCAACAGCAAGGGAACCAGAGAAATAGACAGAAAAATAGATGTGAGCTCTGACATGGTTGAATTTTAACACAGCTGTGTCAGTCTACAGCTGTGTCACACACACAGAGCAGAAACTGCAATTCCTGGAATAGTCACTTGGGCCTGGCCCCAAAAGCCTATTGATCCCAAGGGGCTGAAAGATGAATTCAACATTCAGGCAAAAACTGTAGGGGTCAGTCCCAATAGACTCCCATGTTAAAATGTCCAGCTTTACAATGTTAAAAACCACATTTAGAGCCTGATACACTTTTGATCTCTGTGGATAGTTATTATAATTATTGATAAGTAATACATCTAACCAATTTTACCAAACAAGCTATTTTACCCATGTAAGGTTTATATATATGCCACATATTTGTATTTTTTGGTCTTAATTTGCAATTTTATCAAATGTTTAGTGGACATTGATGAGCTAAATGAGCTAAATCCTGACCTATATTATGGTGACTAAGGAAAAACTTAGTGGGTCAACAAAACAAAGGGTAAAGACAAATCATGAGGCCTTAAAGTTATTCATATGGCTAAGTTTAGCTAATTATCCATTATATTTCATGATATGCTAGTTTAATTAAATTTTTCCAGCACAATAAAGCATTGTTTTTTCTCCAAAGCCAGCTTTGAACGTCAGCTGAGACACTGCCCTGGCCAGACCCCTCTTACTGTTTGCTGTCACTAGCACTCAGTTACTGTACATGTTTTTTAGGCTCTGACATTGTTTAAGGTCACGGCTTGTTGAGAATGTCTGTGGTTTGAAAACACAAGGCAAAAAGACACAAGGGCAGGGCCCAAAGGAAGAGTTGACAGTTGTATATTCTGACCTATCAAGAAAAACTAAAACATCAGATAAGCTTTTATTTTTGGAATAAAAAAAAATGTATTTTTTCTTATTTCCGTTGTGTTTTGTGTGCTTTTGCAGCGTTTTTCTTATTGCTGGTGTTTTCTTAAGTTGCAGTCCATTTGGCCTCTCAGGGCCACCATATTGATAGTGTATATCCTGGATGAATATACAGCTTTCAAGCAGGAGAAAAAGAGGAACCACGGACAAGGACATGCAGAAGATCAGTGTGACAGAAAAGGGTGCTAGATATAGGGTGAGATGGAGGAGGATGTATCCACTATGATGACCCCCAAAATGACTGCTTTCGGCACAAAGGCACTGAGACATGGACACCCATGTCAAGACTTCCAAAATCAGAACCGGCCAAGATGGACATTATAAAGATGTGGGTCATTTAGAGTTAAGATTATGTGTAGAACTCCCAAGAAATTTGAATTACAGTTTATTACTGTTTCATGAGAAACGGTACACAATGAATGATTACTCAGCAGGCTGTTTGTGAGTTTTTAGTCTGCAACTGTGACCCAGGTGAAGACCAGACCACATAACATGAGTGTTTCCTTTTCATAGCTGATGGATATGCGACAGTGAATTGGAATTCAGGTCACAGGAATCCAGAGTTTTAACCACTACACCAATAATCATTACTCAGAACAATCATAATTTGCTCTGATTAGCTCTCTGTCTATTAATCAGAAAACTGTTGTTATTCAGAATTTCTACATCTTCAAGCACTCCTTGTTGGTCCTTCCAACAGGATGAGAGGGACGTGACGAAGAGTAGTCTAGTGTTCCTCATTAGTATAGGAGACAGGATTTCTGGCTATCATGATCATGATCAGTGTTTGATAAGGAGTGAGTTTTTGCTTTGACCATCATAAAAAGCAGACATCTAAGCAAAAGTATCCGCACTGTTGTTTGGTTCACATGCATTAATCAATAAATAGGAAAGAAAACATTTAGATGAATATGTAAACTAATTATTAGAAAAGACCTCAACATTAGACTTATAGCATTGTATAACCTTTTCATCCTTTAAACACACAACTCTGTTTGTTTTAATTCCATGTAGGAATATCATGTTTGTTTATCTCTTAAGAAGCAGTCGTTTAATCGATTAATCAAACAGGCATTCAGCCCAGGAAAGTTCATTGCAGCAGCACATCTCAACATGAAAATAATATTTTTAGCAATTCTGTAACCAGATACCTGTGGTGCTGCATTTTCTGTAGGTGACATTAATTATGGCTAATTAAAATCATCTGCCTGCTGCTGTGTAAAGACAGCAGACCGTTCGAGGATAACACGAGAGACTTGTCCCAAAAACGGATACAGTGAAACGTCTATCACCTATAAATCAACATAGGGTACGTTAATAATGCAATGAGTTTTATCTCCATAGACAACTTTAACTTAGATTATCTTGATTATGTGAAGCATCAGTTTAGAACAGATACGTCTCTCTGTAGCCATGTAACCATGGCTACGGTGTTTGTATCCATTTGTCATTTGCCAATACTTAGCTTTGCCAGATTCTGTGATTTTTCTAGTGATTTTGTGTTTAAAAGGAAATGACAACAAATGGGAGAGCTAATCCAAGTGATTTAACAGTGAAGCTCAAAGCACCAAAATTAAAGTATAATTAAGCACAGAGATGTTTCCAGCCCCGTCTCTCTCCTCCTAGATTTCTTCTTATTTCTCTTCTCTGCCTTTTCCTTAGTGGCAGCTATTTGCAGTGCCCTCACGCCAAAGCTGCAACACCATGCCAAAATCTGTCACCCCAACACCACAAACACATACTCATAAATCATTTCGTGTATGAGTGTGTGTGTGTGTGAGATGGTGTGCTCAGGCGGAACACTCTTCTTTCAGGAGCATACTAATAATCTGCCTGCATTTCGATGTAGCTGAGGCCTCGGTCACACAGGCCTAGAGACTCCTGGCACTCTGCAGTCGCTAGGGAAAACGTGTATTCACCATTGGCAAATGGTTGCTGGAGGTTGCTGGTTGTAACTGGATGAAAATTGGTCACAAAGAGGATGCTACACTAAAAACCTTCTTGCCATTGGTCCAATCACTTGGAAGTTGCTTCTCCTGGAAATGGACAACATTCACTTTCAATGTAAAAGCCGCTCCTTTTGAAATGTGATAGCTGCAGCGCTAAGGCGTAACTTGTACTTTGAAAATTAACGGTTTGGCATCCTCACCTTTCACAGATACGCCACCTGCTTAATGATTAGTTTGTAGATAATTTGCCATGTGCACACAAATGAGGAAGGACTGTGGAAACCTGCTAGTAACCAAGGCAATGACACAACTTTTTGGGAGGACCTCTTGGCCAGTTTTGCAGTTGTTACATAAGAAATGTATTAAATATCACATTACTGGCTATTCTTAAAAGTAATGCAGTACATTACTTAATTATTTGCCAGAAAAAGAAATTCATTACACTACTCATTAGATTATTCTTGCTGTATTCTATCAAATTACCTGAAACAATATAAACCTATAGGCTGCAGTCCCACATACCATAACGAATCTCTATCCTAATGAGGAAACACATACAATATGAAAGCCTGACTACAAGCCTGACTGCTCCTGCTGAAGTTCAGGGTCTGGCTGCTGAGCTGAGGTTGGTTGATTGTAGGATGCCAGGAGGTCACTGACAGATCTCTACGTCTGTGTCATTGAGGCTTTAAGAAGTATCTTTCATCCCAGCCGGTTCTGCTCTGTGTTGGCTCTTGCTGTTGCTCTCTCTACATTATGAGTTCTTCATATGTGCTTGGAAGCACCAGGAAGTCCCAGAACATTGAACACAATGAATGAAGCTTGAGCAATCAGTTTCACAGTGACAGCCAGCATCTTCTCACAACCAGTCAGGGAATACATGCTATTCCATGATGACTGGTGGTTGCCAAGGAGTAGCTGACTGGTCTCTAGCTCAATTTTCTTTTGTTCATTCACTTTTAAATGTAATTTAGAGAAGCAATTCAGCACTGAGAAAACAAGCTTAAAATTCAAGATAGAATATGTGTGCAACATTCACATGTAAAAAAATCCAGTTTGTTTAAAATTCAAACTAGGGCTAAGTGAAAAAGAGCAATATGTAACAAGTTTTTATCGATTACACAACATCTTGAGTTTTAACGCTCGTTGGAGTATGCTATGATAGTTGATCGTCATATATGAAAGCTACAGACATACCACAGCCAAAGCTCTTCTTGATCCTCGCTGCATTCATGTTGCAGATAAAAGAAGGACATAAGATATTAATTTACACCAGCGCAGATTTTTGGATTAGCAAAACTGAGTTGTTTGTTGCAACTAAGACACCAGACACCTCCGTGCGACTTCTTTAATGCCATAAAAATCAAACACATTATAACCTGAATCCTTCCAATGCCACCAGTGAGTATGATCAGGACGATGATTCCTCCAAAACATATTTGATAAAACAGCAAAGAGCAGCGGTTGGATGTTTTGGAGACGGGGTTATTTGAGGGGCAGATTGTGGATGGATTTTATAAAGAAGGGAAAAAGTCAAATGTACCTCCCCATCCCTGTCTCTCCTTCAGCGGCTGGCTTTCTGTTGAGTTGTATTAGTGCCAACATCAGTCAGTTTGTTACGCTGGCTTGACGACACCACTCTGCTGCCAGCTGCACTTCTGACTGGAGAGTGCACATCATTCATTTTAATTTTTACCCCTATTTTTTTCTTCTACGTCACCTTTTTCCATTCATCCATCCGTCCTTCTCTATCCAGTCTTTTGCTCCTTTTTCCTTCCTTCCCTCCCCTTTGACATTTCATCTGATTTATCACTTCTCAGTGCTCATTTTTCTAACAGTTTTTCTCTATTTCTTTCCTCTCCCCTTACTATCAGTTTGTGGATTTGTGTTCTGATTTGATCTGATGGTTTTTGGTGCTCATGTGATGTCACTGAATCTATAAAATACATTAATGACATTTGTCTTCAACCAAGGTTATTATTAGTACTTTCCACAGTTCCGCAGCTACTTCTAATGAAACAAGCTGTGTGAGCTGTATTTTAATCATTACTTTAAAGCGTTTTCACAATTCAGTACACTGACTGCCTGCATCCCTTTCAGCTGTAAAAAGGCTGGACAATTCCCAAGTTGGAAATTCTGTTTATTTGTAAATTACTTTAGTGTTTTTCTGTGTCTCTTAAGAAGCGTTTAAGACTACAGACTACATAAAATCTCTTATCTGACCAACATCAATTTTTCACACATGTAAAAATTGTGTGAATTTTAATTGTGTTAGATTTTAACAAAAGAGGGCTTAGTCCACTCACAGTTGCAAAACTTCACTTTTGCAACTGTAAAGCAGCTGCTTCTGACTTTGTCATGTTTCGGCTGTGTGCAGGCAGGAATCGGACCCAAACGCAAACGGACTACAAACAGGATTGAACTTAAAATGGCAGCTTTAATTGCTGAACAAAGAACGTCTACAAAACCTAATCTGAGAAGAATCTAACAAAACACACACAGGGAGAAACACACAGCATGAGGGACAACACAACACTAACTCAGAGAAACACAGGGTTTAAATACACTGGTCATGAGACAGAGGGGAATGAGACACAGAAGGAAGGCACAGCTGGGAGAAATCAGGACTGACGAGACAAGGAAGCAAAGTAGGAGACACTCACATGAGACACGGACCTTCAAAGTAAAACAGGAAGTAGCACAGGCGCAAACTAGACTAGGGGAGACAGAGCAACTAAGAAACACAGAGAACAACAACAAAGAGACACAGAGGGCAGCTACTAAATACTCAGAGAACTAAACAGAACACAAGAAGGCCAAACTAAGACACTAGACTATAGAATAAACTGGGGCAACAAAGAACTAAGAGCATAATACAAAAACTCAGAGACACAAGAAACTCAAAACACTGGGTCACCGACCCAGGACCGTGACAGACTTAAGCTTCAGTCACACAGGCCTAGAGATCAGCTGGTAAGCCCCTGGCAACCCGAGTTGCTTGGGTGGTGAGTGATTACTGAAGGTTAAAGGCTGTCCCTGAACAAAATCGGTCACGAGCTTGCTGCACCAAAAACCTAATGGTGATTGCTTTGACTGTTAGCAGATTGCTACAACTGCACATAGTTTTCATAGAAGACACCAAATACTCGCCATTTATTCTGGAAGCTGTAGTGAAACTTGAAAAATTCAATTCTCTTTTATTTTTACAACCACAACAGTCGCCCCAAGGCGCTTATTGTAAGGTAGACCCTACAATAATACATACAGAGAAAAACCCAACAATTATATGACCCCCTATGAGCAAGCACTTTGGCAACAGTGGAAAGGAAAAACTCCTTTTTAACAGGAAGAAACCTCCAGCAGAACCAGGCTCAGGAAGGGGCGGCCATCTGCCGTAAGCGGTTGGGGTGAGAGAAGGAAGACAAGACAAAAGACATGCTGGGGAACAGAGCCAGAGATTAATAACAAGTGTGATTCAGTGCAGAGAGAGTGTATTAAGAAATACTGAGTGAGAAAGGTGACTGAAGATGCATCATGGGAATCCCCCAGCAACATATACCTATTGCAGCATAACTAAGGGAGGATTCAGGGTCATCTGGTCCAGCCAGAACTATATGCTTTAGCAAAAAGGAAAGGCTTAAGCCTAATCTTGAAAGTAGAGATAGTGTCTGTCTCCCAAATCCAAATTAGCAGCTGGTTCCACAGAAGAGGGGCCTGAAAACTGAAGGCTCTGCCTCCCATTCTACTTTTAAATACTCTAGAAACCAGAGAGTGAAGTGCTCTCAGACTGTGTCACAACCCAAAACCCAAAAACATTTGTCTTCAGAATAAAAACTGTCTCCATTTCCAGTTTGCATCACAGTGTCATTATGTCTTTACTGAGTAGTTTGCAAGTGTTTGCAGACAAGCCAGGATCTTCAGGAAAGATTACTGGCAACTACTGCAATCTGTGACCAAAGCAATCCCAAGGACATTTTGGTGCAGCACCATATACCTGTTGCTAACTAGTTTCACACATCGACTAGATGGATGGAAAGAACACACCCTGGTGGTTATCAGTCACTGACAGGTATCTGGACCTCTGTGACTGGAAGCAGTGTTATATCTTTTGTCCCTGCCTGTTCTATTCTGATTCTTGCTACTTCTTTCTCCACTTCATGCCTCCTAACAAATGCATATTCAGGGGTCAGCATGTCCCGGAACAGCAAACCGAGCTATTTCACCAATTACTTAAATAGCTTGAATCCTTCTTTAACCATCCACTTGTTTACTGAAAAGGTTTTCTTTTGAATCTTAAAAACTATTAAAATTAAAAAAAAACAAAAAACATGAAGAAATAAAAGACTAACCATAAACACCATACATAAAAGACTGCTTTAGAAATCTGAAAAGACAGTCTGGTTGTGCTACTGTACACAGTTGTTGCAAACAATGAAAAAATGATTGCACTCCCAGATTTCACAGCTTCGGACTCACAAGACCTCCAGCTCACGCTGGGCATATAATCTCTAGAGCTCTTGCAGTCTACAAGCAAAACAGCATGTCTGCAGTGTAGGTAATTTTTTTTTAGGTAATTGTATTTTTTTGTGTGTGTGTGTGTGTGTGTGTGTGCATTGAATCAGGTTTCCCCAAAAAGCTTCCCCTTCCCCAGGGAAAGGTCCAATAGTGGAATGGGACTCATACATGCCTTCACCTCTCTGTCTCAGTCTGCCCCTCTCCTTCTGTTTCTGTTTACATAACCAACATCCAAACCCTCAGTGACTCACCCCACTGTCTATCCTTCACTCTACCTCGACCTGCCAATGTCCACAGACACACGCAGCCTGAACCGCACTAGCAAGTCAGTTTGATCAAAGGGCTGATGTTCCTTTGACTGACAGCCACTCAGAAACACAAGAGGGAGTGTACTCTGGCATGAGGAGTAGGTGATGGAGCACTCAAGTGGGAAGCTGCTGCCCTCTTGTGCCCATGGTGGTGAAGTGTGAAGTCGTTATCAGTGATGTGTGTTTAAATCACAGCTCTCGTGTGTGTGTGTGTGTGTGTGTGTGTGTGTGTGCACGCGCGTGCGCGCGCTGACACATACTCTGACGTAGATGGGCTCCATGCCCACACAATGGACACGATTTAGGGAAGAGAAAACCTTCTCAGGGTTCAGAGCTGTTGCAGTGGGCTGTGTCTGGATGTGCTGAGGGAGGCAGCAAAGTCAGGGCTTGTGGCGACCCACTAGAGGGCTCTACTCACACCCAATCTTGGAGGAGGGGTTCTAGAGCTCCTGTGTCGTGTACCCCATGCCTCCACAGGCTCATGTTACAGTCGTGTGAGATTATAATTCTGACTTGAATGTGTGTGATTAATGTTTTTTAATATCACATTTAATACAGAAGCAAACAGTACCCAGTTAAACACAAAATAATGTTCTAGTGAGTTTAAAGCTTCTTATCTCTCACAACACACCGTAGCGCAAAGTTATATGTTTACATATTTTATGCGATAAAAAAATCCAAATGTTTTCATGAAGATGAAATTCTCAGTCAAAAGTGTGAAAGCTGTCACATCACAGAAAACATGTTGCAGCACCGTTACACATGAAAAGATGAAAAGAAAGAAGAAGAAAGATGGTGATGTAGTAAAAGGAAAAGGAGAAATGCAAACAACAGCAGCAGAGAAACCAGAGAAAAGGAAATTCATTACATGTGAAACAGAGCTGATTGCTCTCTACACTAGCTGGACCCTGTTTTTAGGTTTTTGCACCTATTTGCAAAACCTTATGCAACCACAAAGTGTCAGCAGAGGACCATCATAGTATCATCCATGCTGAATCAACACAAACTCTCACTGTCATTCACTCTGTCATTAGATGCAAACACAGCAACTTCAGACTTGATGTACTGCACATGCTAAAGCTGATAACACTTTTTAAAATCTTAATTATTAGCAGCTTATCATTCATGCTGTAAATGGTACAGCTGCAAAAATAAAACATAAAATAAAATAAAAGCTCCGTATTTTCACCATCAGTCCAAGATAAATCAGTTCCATCAATCACATTTGGCTGCTACAATAGGAAGATTTCAGGTGTAAGATCTAAGGTTTGTAATCTGCAGCAGAGGCTTTATAGTTTTTCTGCAGAGAAAGCATGAAACCTCAGCAATTTCCTTCCCCGAATAAATAGAAGGTTTGGAAATCATTGATTCGTCCTTTATTTTAATGAGGAGAAGTCCACTGGGAGGGCGTACACGCTCTCTGAGGATTAAACAGTGCACAAGACAGCAGTTTAAACAAATATCCTCTTTCAAAACACACAGAGGAAAAAAATGTACTTCACGCATTAATACCCGCCGTCCTACAATATGGAAACAACAAACCATGCCATGTGATGCCATCTGTCTCACATTTTTGATCCAAAATTTATAGTTTTTCCACAGTTGCTTTGGCTCACTTTTCACATTGTTTTTGAAGGTCTCAGCTCTGCCTGCTGTAAAAAAAACATAAAAAGCTGAAACTGTCACTTTATTAGGTACGCTTGTTCAACCTCTCTGATCAGCCAATCACGGGGCAGCAATTTAATGCCTTTAGGCAAATAGTCATGGTCAAGATGACTTGATGAAATTCAAACTGAAGGTGATTTAAGTGAGTTTGCTCCCCAGGAAACATGTCTGTGTGGCCACACTGTGGGTCACTTCAAGTGAACTGTGGGGATGTGTGGCCAGGGAAAACCCACAGTGGGCTTCAGAGAGCTCCTTTCTGTGGACAACCCATAGTTGGCTCCTCAATAGCAATCCCATATAGGGGCCCAAAAGGACAAAACTCCTGTGGGTTCTGTGTGAGCACATCCATTTCGGGCCCACATCAGACAAGTGTGGATTTGCCCCACTCACACAGGTGGTGTTTTTGGTTTTTTGTTCAACATTCTGACCCAAACATCATACAAGCTGTGGCGGTAATGGACCTTGGGGCACACCTGGGCACACCACACTGTTGGGCATGCTGTGAATACACTGCAGCAATAGACCCCACTGTGGGCCTCTCTCTGTGTGGGCAGCTCACAGTGCTACATTTCTTACCAGTACTGGACAACTCACTGTGGCCCATGTAGATCTGCCTATAGTGACCCACTGTAGTAGTTTCTATTTCTGCTAAATCCTACAGGCTGGTCCTTTAAGACAGTGGCCTGCCTCCTACGTTGTTACCTGTATGAACAACTTTCCACTTCCACTTTTTATACTATTACAGTGGTGGTGCTGTAAATCAAACTGGGGACTCAAATGTGGAGGATTTTGGCTCTATCCCAACAGGGGTCAGTGGGAGGATGGTTTATTTGGCTATTTCATCTGCACTGTTTCCATTAGAGCACACTCACATTTTAGCTTGTGAAAACAGGTTTGCCTTTTCAGCAATATTTTTTGTCCACTGAGCTTTAAGTTTAGATGTACTCTCAGAATCATTGTGCTACACATAAATATTATAAAATGATATCCTCTTTGAGGTGATTTTTTTTCTTTTTTTTCTGCAGAGAAAAAAAAGGCCCACTTTTTTTTTCGTTGTTGTTGCTGGAAGTCTCCACGTCTGAAATGATTATTGCAGATGCCGGATGTGTGGGTTTTGTTGTGTCAGCCTGGATGGACAGCTACAGCCAACACAGTCAGCCTATCAATTAGCTAATAGTCTTAGTCACAGCTATCTTCCTGTAATGACACAGCCATTTCTCTGTCTGCAGAGAAGGAATTGGAGGGGGTGTGTTTAGTTTTGGGCTACTCTGCATGCAGACATTTGGCATTTGTTTCCTTAGCTAAATTGATGAATTTGCTTTTATCTGCAATCTAAAAGAGCAAAGTGCTAATCTATATAGGGCTTAATTATGGCTCTGTTGCTGACCTGCATTTAGTCATCTCATATGTAAAAAAAAAAAATGGCTTAGATGCTGAGTGTGAAATCTGAGATGTCAGAATTTTTTAAAAGTTGTGTTTTGACCACAAGATAATTTGAATTAACTGGGCAGCACAGTGGTGCAGTGGTTAGCATGGTTAGCACCTCACTCAATAAGGTTCTGGGCTCAAATCTATCAGCCAGCTGGGGCCTTGCTGTGTGGAGATTTTATGCTCTTCTTGAGCCTTTGCCTTCATCCCACAGTTACAACTAATACACACCCTATACATATTAGGTTCATATGTGACTCAGTGAATAGAGTCACACCAATCACAGCTGGGAAAAACTTAACAGGAAGAAACCTCCGACAGAATGGATATTCAATATGTAAAACTTTGAGTGCAAGTTTGTAAGAGACATTTAATCTTTTTGGTGACATTGCATGGATTGCCTTGTGGTTCCAGTTTGTCCAGTTTTCTTTAAACTATTCAGAATTGACCATGAAACACACTTTTTTGACTTGATTTTGTTCCGCTTGAAAAGCATGCTGTAACAAGGATTTTGAAAACTGGTCTGTAGTAGAAATAGTAGCAGTTGTAGCTTTCATTACTGTGTCTCCTTACTGATTTTAACAATCAGATGTTACTGAATTCTGTGACAGTTGAATCCAGTTAAAACTGCAATCATTGACCCAAAACAAGTTTCTGTGAGTACTGGTCTGTATAAATCCATCTGTTAGACATCTTGGTGTTTGGTTTAATTGTACTCTGAATCTTGACCATCCCATTCAGTGTTGACCGGTTATGCGTGTTTATGCCGTTGTGATTGATCATAATACTTTTGTGGACTGACAGATGCTTCGGCAGCCTGGTTGTCCTGGAAAAATGAATGTTGATTGCACATGAAAGGCCCGAGGTTAAACAAACATTATTACACAAGAATGATGAACCAAAAAGAGACAAACCGCCCTGTGCCTTATTTTTAATTAATTAATTTGAGTGTTGCATTAAAGTTTATAGTTTATGGCCTCTTTCATCGCCTGCAAAACTGAATGTTGCTGACGGTGAATGCTGAACGAACGTCGCTGTCAGTTTCACAGCCGTCTTTTGTCATATTACCAATGAAGCCCTCAGATATGAACCTGTTGTTGCATTGAAAAGGTTAACAGAAAAATGACTTTGTACGGCCTCCTCAAAGAAACCCAACGCCTCGGCTGCCAGATCTGCTTTTTACAGTTGAACGACTGCCAGCTACCCTCATTTAGTGAGGCCACCTCCCTACCCTTCATGCCTCAGCTTTTTCTCAATGAAACCTTTATACTAAGGACATTCATAACACACATACATATGGCTGCATTCACTTTATGCTTGATAGATTGATGTGGTAAATGACTTTATACTTCCAGTGGCCTGCCAAGCTCGAAGCAGCTGCACTTAAGCAAGATTTTCATTATTTTTTTAAAATTATAAAAAAGGTCTGCCTGTGTTCTTATATAAACATCATTACTCAGGTCGCGTTATAGTGACGAGCCAAGAGTCATGGGCAAAACTGACTCCCAAACAACAAACAAAGCCAGCAGGTTTCCAGCATTCACTGCTTTCATTGATCACTAAGCATTTTTTCACTGCTATAGTTCATGATTCCTTCTGGTTTCTGAAGCAAACCTCCTTTTCTTTCTGTTTTTCATGTTTAAACTCAATCGAATTATTTCCTGTTTTATTTGGTAATTATACTTTGCACTTTTGCACACTTTATTTACTTCTACTTCTTATCGTCTTTTTTCCCCTTGTGTCAAAAGTGCATTTTTGACTTTTATCTGCTTCTGAACATGATAGTGCTTACCCACTATCCAAATGAACACCAGCATGTACAGAAACCAAGAGCTGAGGAGAGCCAGTTAAAGACAATTAAAGAAGACAAAAAGCAGACAGCAATGAGGCCCAATGAGAAAAAAAATGGATGACAGTTTATGGAGGTATGTTAGAGTGAAGAGGAGGAAGACTTCCAAAGAGAAGGAATGGAAACGAGGTATGATAGTAAACGGGAGGAGAGGGGACATAGAGCTTAATTCAGTAGTTAGGAATGAAGGAGGAAATGAAAAAAGGAGAAAAATGTTAGAAAGCAGGAAGCAAAAGAATGGAGGCTAAAAAGATAAGAAAATAGAAAGATAAGGGGGGAGGAATGGAGAGAAGGGAAACAGAAACACAAGGAGAAATGTGAGGATACAAGAAGGGGAGGGAGGGGAGTGCAACAGAAGGAATAAAGGATAAAGGAAAGATCTGGTTTACCTCTGTGTCCTGCTCTACTTACTGCAAACACACACATTTGTACTTTTCTACTTATGAGGACCACATTTTATCACAAACTATAGGAACTACTCTGCCCTTCAGCATAACCTAGGAATCACCCATTTAAAATCAAAGATTGTGAAGGGTGTAACTGGAAACCTGAGACATTCAGACAAGTTATAAATGTGACTGCAACATTTGTTTTCTTGCAGCAGATGCAACTCTGAAACTCTAATAGTTTCTAATAGCCAAACTAACAGTCCTAACCCTCTAACAGACCTCTGCATAACTAAGAACCAAATAAAATGTCCTCTTGTTCCTTGAAGCCTTCACTGTGAAGGTCTCAGAGAGACAGAAGTACAAGACACACATACTGTGCAAGAGTTTCAGGAGCTAAAAATAAGCGAGCTAGCTTGTTCTTGGAGAAAACCAGACTGGTTCAGTGATGTTGGCTCTTTTGGGGCCACACCATCTGTTACAGGACTCTGTGTTCTTCTTGTCGTTTCATGACTCTGGGGAAACTGTCTTAAAATGTGGGACCAAAGGTACTGTATGATGGATAACAACGGAAAAATATCAGTCCCTGAAACCTTTGCACAGTGCTTTTGATAAGGCAAAAATGGCATGGCATCACAAAGTGTATCACTCGCTATTCTCCCTTAAGGCTGGTGCGTATGACCAAATAATAATAATAATGGATTGGATTTATATAGCGCTTTTCAAGGCACCCAAAGCGCTTTACAATGCCACTATTCATTCACTCACACATTCACACACTGGTGGAGGCAAGCTACGGAGGCAAATGAGAGGATGTAAGCATCAATGGCATCACCCTTTGCTGGTCTGGATGTACAGTTCTCTTGAGTGGCAGTTTCCTAAATAACACTCACTATGAGGTTTGCAGATTTGTCATAATTTCTGAAAGGAGAGATTAGAGTGTGCGTTTCAATACTTTGAGCGCCACAAACCGAGCGCCATCTGCAAACACACATGTATCAGCTGTTGATGTCTGCCTTCTCTTGAAGACGCTGGAGGCAAACTGTTAGAAAATAATCTAGATGGATGAATAACACTTAAATTTGATTTCAGAGTCAAATGTCCCTTTCGCACACAGATAGCAGCATGCTGCTTTGGAAACATGGAAATGTAGAAATGTCGCCACACATCATGTCAGCACAGGCCACGCTCGCTGTGATTGGTCAGTCCTGTTATGCGTTTCTGGATACTTCTTCTTCTGCTCCTGTTTTATTTATTTTTTTAATCAGCTGGAAGAGAACGGAGAGATTCCCCACCACCAGTTTGTGTTTTGAAGGCAAAATATCAAATCAACACAGGAACAGACATGCAGGTATAACTGTGGTTTTTGTCCTGTTTGACGCACATCAAAGCTTCATTTTCTCCATCATTTAGTCAAGCTGTTGCATTCCAGCTCTACACACACTCATGGCAATATACTGAAAAAGTATCAGGCTTTTTTTTCCTACTCAGGCCACCTCCAGATTCACAGAGCACCTGAAGCAGGACACAGGAACAGCATTTTATTTTTTTTAATAAAAGCTCTCGTGCAAAGCTCTCAGGCTGATTTCTGGTCTCACTATTGCCACGTCATATGCATCACATCATATGCACCTTACTCAGAGCTGCTCATTTATCAAAAGGCAGTAATTCACGTGAATGAAATAGAATCACTGGTCAGTTATGAAACCTTTATTTCAAAACAACAAGCGTATCCAGTTATCATTAACAAAGACACGCAGGATGCAAACTGTCCATGGTAAATGGCCTGTATTTGTATAGCGCTTTACTAGTCCCTAAGGACTCCAAAGCGCTTTACACATTCAGTCATCCACCCATTCACACACTGGTGATGTAGCCACAGCCACCCTGGGGCGCCTGACAGAGGCGAGGCTGCCGGACACTGGCACCACCGGGCCCTCTGACCACCACCAGTAGGCAACGGGTGAAGTGTCTTGCCCAAGGACACAACGACCGAGACTGTCCGAGCCGGGGCTCGAACCGGCAACCTTCTGATTACAAGACAAACTGCCAACTCTTGAGCCACGATCGCCTCCATGAATCTTCTCTGTGCTCTTTCTCTTTTCTTCCTGCCCGGTAGCTCCATCTATACCACATCCATGGTCCAATATATCCACATTTTGTAAACCTTCCTTTTCACTCTTGCTGCTGCCCTTCTGTAACAAATCAGCCCAACACTCAGTTCCACCCTGACTCTTGGATTAATAAATATAATGATGTAATGATAATTAGTAAACAATTAACTTGCCTTTAGTAAACAATAGTTATTATGGTCTGCAATTGAGAATATAACAGCAGGATGCAAAGAGCGTACATACACAACACACTAACACTACACACACACACACAACACAACACACTAACCACACACTAACTACACACTAACTACACACAAACTACACAACAAAACACACAAACTACACACTAACTACACAACACAACACACACCATATTGTGATGGTACAGTGAAAACAGGCTGTTCTTTCCCCCTCCCTCCCTGCCCTCATATCTCCTCTCCTCCTCCTTCCCACCTTCACACTATCTCACTTTGTCCCTGTTTTCCTCTTTTTCACCTTCGTCCACCTCCTTATCGTACCCACTCAATCGCTCGCTTTCGCCTCTCCTCCCCTCGTCTCCATTTTGTCATTTCACTATCTCTCCTCTTTCAGGTCCTATCTGGTCCTATTTCCTGCTTCCTCCGTGCCTCTCCTTACCTTCCACTCACCTTTTTTTTTTATCTCATTTTTAGCGCCTTACTTTTGGTTTTGCCCTCCACATCTTTCCTGCTTTCTTTATGTTGCTTTTGTTTTTTCTTCTATCATATACTTTTCCCCTCTTCTATAGTCTTTTCTCATACCCTCTCTCTCTTTTACCATCTTCTCTTCTGTTTTCTCTGGTTTTAATTCCCCAATCTTGACTTTCTGTCAGTTTCTCTCCTCGTTTTGTTTTTGCTCTGACTCTGGAGGCATTCGATGAGTGAAGAAAAATTGTTCACATGGATATGGTTTTTTTTTTAGTGTTTTATAATTATACTTGTCTTCCTATCTGCCATCTTTTGGTGATGACACCTATAACAACTGGAAACCATCCGGAAAGTGGAAGGTTTATTCCACCACACGGTGCCATAAATAGACTAAAACTCAGCAGAGTGCTGCAGTACTGCTCTTGAACCTACTACCCACTGAGACATGGATGATTCAGATTGTGAATAAAGTTTGAAGAACAACTAATTGGGCCCTGGTATGGGGTTTCATCCATCCACCACTGGGTCTCTGGCAGCTGCCCAGTACAAACTGTACTGCAAAAAAAAAAAATCACATCACAGCCGCAGACTGTGTGAAAAGGATGAATGCAGCCACCATGACGTCTAACACTGGTTTGTGGACTACAGTTTTGAAGCCTCAAATTTAGTGCCACTCCTGTTGCTAGCTTGGCTTCCTTGAAGTTAGCATGGGCGATATTTCAACGATACCTTGTAAGTTGTCAGCAAATGTAGCGTTAGCTGGCTTGGTTAGCAAGAAAAATTCATACTTTTACCACAATGATAATTAAGGGGAATTTAATGTTTAAGTAAAAAGCAAACTTAAAGCAGAATACACTTATTTGAGCACATCACCATGCATGCAGGCAGCACGGTGGCATGGTGGTTAGCACTGTTGTTGCACAGCAAGAAGGTCCTGAGTTCAATTCCATCATCAGGCCGGGGTCTTTCTGTGTGGAGTTTGCATGTTCTCCCCTTGTTTGCGTGAGTTCCCTCCGGGTACTCTGGCTTCCTCCCAGAGACATGCAGCTTGTGGGGATAGGTTAATTGGATAATTCAAATTGCCACTAGGTGTGAGTGTGAATGGTTGTCTGTCTCTGTGTGTTGGCCCTGCGACAGACTGGCGACCTGTCCAGGGTGTACCCCGCCTCTCACCCTATGACAGCTGGGATAGGCTCAAGCTCCCCCCGCGACCCTAAAAAGGAGAAGCGGATGGATGGACCATGCATACAATGAGCAAGATAAAACAGCACACTTTGTCAAGTATAACTTAAAACCTTAACACAGATGAAATTGATGAGTTTTTAAAAAATAAGTAGCTTGATAAAGAAATTCTCCCTCTGTGGAATTAATTGTATTTATCTATTTATTTACTTTTGAGGATAAAATATTTCCTACTTGCTGGGAGATTTGGGATTGCTGTTGATATGTCAGTCCTCAACCTTCTCATGGCAACAAACATGCTCCATATAAAGGCACCAAAATATCACAGTTTCCTGACTTTTGGAGTACCAAAGCATCCCGGTGCCTTAAATCTCCCTTCATAAGGTCGTCTCCATGCTCCCAACACACACCCACACAGACCTGTACTCACGTTATCACCATTATCACTATTCCTTGTCCAAACATATCAAATATATCTGAGCCCAAACTGACCCTTGACCTCCTGACTGCTCCTCAGACCTGATTCTGAGATCTACTCTTACTCACTGTCACTCTCATCAAGTTCACTGTGAGGGTGTCCTGCCATAAAAATGTGTCGATTTCCTGTAGGTTGGTACAAGTTCATCTTAGTGCATGGTTTGACTACTTATATATGGCTTATATATCACTAAGCATGGTCAAAAATGTTAATAAAGAGGTTCTTCTGAGGATCCCGATCCCGCACATCTGAGTCGGATGATCAGCTAGGTATAAAATCCTCCAAGTGCCTGATAACAAATGTCTTGGAGCAAGGAAGAACCCCAAACAGTCCCCAGAACAAGAGCAGAGAACCACAGCTTTAGCTATTGCCCCCAGGAAAAGTGGCTTCACTGCAGTTTTGTCCTGAGGCAACAAACCAAAAGGATGTTGTTTTAGTAAATAAATGAAATCAAAACCCGTCTTTAAGCAGACAAATATATTTCTTTGCATAGTAATGCATGAGCACATATATTTTAATATGGTTACTTCAATTTAAACATATACAAAACTGCAGTTTTCTGCCACAGAGGGTTAGGATTATTACACAGAGTTTCTCAGTGACTTTATATCAGAGGTGCCGGGAAATAGCCAATTACATGTATGCATGAAATTAGGAGTAGCTGTCTGCAGCAGACTTTGTAGTTAAGTGGATTCTTGCCGTCTCTCAGCATCAGTCTTTCATTCTGGACTGTATAAACATGTCCCATTAGCGTGTGGTAAGATATTAAATTCACACTGAACTCTGAGCTGACCCACTTTGGTTATCTAACTCCATCCATCTACCTTTTCATCTTGCTCTGTCTTCCCCTGCTTCATCACCTTCTGTGTTACAAAATACATACAGTGGCTTGCAAAAGTATTCAGCCCCCTTAAACTTTCCCACATTTTGTCACATTACAGCCTCAAACATGAATCAATTTTATTGGAATTCCACATTAAAGACCAATACTGTGCAATAATAACAGTGTGCAATACACATACACTTATTCTTCTTTTTTTTTTACATTACTAAGTTAATATACTGTGTTGTGTTGTTTGTGTTGCATTGTGTCATATCGTGTCATGTTGTGTTATATGTAGTGCCGACGTAGGACAGTTTTCCAATCTCATTGTACTATTGTACTATGACTGTGCAATGACAATAAAGAGTTATCTTATCTTATCTTAATACAAAGTGGTGTAAACGTGAGAAGTGGAACGAAAATCATACATGATTCCAAACATTCTTTACAAAGAAATAACTGCAAAGTGGGGTGTGCATAATTATTCAGCCCCCTTTGGTCTGAGTGCAGTCAGTTGCCCATAGACATTGCCTGATGAGCGCTAATGACTAAATAGAGTGCACCTGTGTGTAATCTAATGTCAGTACAAGTACAGCTGCTCTGTGACGGCCTCAGAGGTTGTCTAAGAGAATATTGGGAGCAACAACACCATGAAGGGATAAAGTTATTGAGAAATTTAAATCAGGCTTAGGCTACAGAAACATTTCCTAAGCCTTGAACATCCCACGGAGCACTGTTCAAGCGATCATTCAGAAATGGAAGGAGTATGGCACAACTGTAAACCTACCAAGCCAAGGCCGTCCACCTAAACTCACAGGCCGAACAAGGAGAGCGCTGATCAGAAATGCAGCCAAGAGGCCCATGGTGACTCTGGACGAGCTGCAGAGATCTACAGCTCAGGTGGGGAATCTGTCCATAGGACAACTATTAGTCGTGCACTGCACAAAGTTGGCCTTTATGGAAGAGTGGCAAGAAGAAAGCCATTGTTAACAGAAAACCATAAGAAGTCCTGTTTGCAGTTTGCCACAAGCCATGTGGGGACACAGCAAACATGTGGAAGAAGCTGCTCTGGTCAGATGAGACCAAAATGGAACTTTTTGGCCAAATTGCAAAACGCTATGTGTGGTGGAAAACTAACACTGCACATCACTCTGAACACACCATCCCCACTGTCAAATATGGTGGTGGCAGCATCATGCTCTGGGGGTGCTTCTCTTCAGCAGGGACAGGGAAGCTGGTCAGAGTTGATGGGAAGATGGATGGAGCCAAATACAGGGCAATCTTGGAAGAAAACCTCTTGGAGTCTGCAAAAGACTTGAGACTGTGGCGGAGGTTCACCTTCCAGCATGACAAGGACCCTAAACATAAAGCCAGGGCAACAATGGAGTGGGTTAAAACAAAACATATCCATGTGTTAGAATGGCCCAGTCAAAGTCCAGATCTAAATCCAATCGAGAATCTGTGGCAAGATCTGAAAACTGCTGTTCACAAACGCTGTCCATCTAATCTGACTGAGCTGGAGCTGTTTTGCAAAGAAGAATGGGCAAAGATTTCAGTCTGTAGATGTGCAAAGCTGGTAGAGACAAACCCTAAAAGACTGGCAGCTGTAATTGCAGCAAAAGGGGGTTCTACAAAGTATTGACTCAGGGGGCTGAATAATTACGCACACCCCACTTTGCAGTTATTTATTTGTAAAAAATGTTTGGAATCATGTATGATTTTCGTTCCACTTCTCACGTGTGTTGGTCTTTCACGTGGAATTCCAATAAAATTGATTCATGTTTGTGGCTGTAATGTGACAAAACTTGAAAAAGTTCAAGGGGGCCGAATACTTTTGCAAGCCACTGTATGTCATGGCAGATTATCAACATGCGTTTTGTGCATTTTTTTTCTTTCTATGCGCCCATCCCTTCTCCTCTTCACTGCCCCACTCTCCTTTCTAATGAAACAAACTCAAAAACCCTCCCTGTCACCCAAATTGCACAGTTGCCTTTGGACATGAGCAAGATGCATGAGGGGAGAGCAGCACTGGATATTATCACTGTCCTGGATGTGTTCTTCTTCTTCTTATCAGTCAGTGTATTGGGAGTCATAATTTACTCACTCACTCGCAGCGAGGAGCAGCGGATCTCACATGACAGCCTCTTTGAAATGATTAATCGCATTTCCTCCACTTATACATCATCTAAAGTAACAGAATAAACTCAAAGAACACTGACGGGATGTTACGCATGACGATGGACTGCAATTCCGTTTCAAATGGCATGAGTTCAGGGTAAATTCTGTATTTACTCTTTCTCCAAACTATTTCTTGTCTTCATCTGTGTAAGCTATGTGTGGCCATTTCTCTAATGAAGCATATTTATTGGAGTGATTTGACATTTATCCAACTTGATATTATAGCCCCTTGGTGGATATTGGATATTGTGGCCATATGGACCTGACATCCTTGACTTGCCTTTATTTTGGCCATCACTCATTTTCAACATATTGTGCTGCACTAAAATTAGGACTGTTTGTTTGTTTTTACCCGAAAGCTTTGTGAAAATGCAGAAGTAGTGTGTGAGTGTAAGCCTATGATTGTAGCTTATAGAACCACTTTTAGCAGCAGTGATTTAAAGCAACTGTTTTCTGTGTGACTTTATCAGACTCTCAGGTCACTGTGGAGGAGTTCTGGTCCACTGAGTCACTGAGGTTTGCAGGCTCTTCTGGTCTCACCTCAGGGTTGCAGTCACGTTGAGGTCCATTGTAACATCTTGAGTCTTTTTAAAGCAATTCTGTTGTAGATTTGCTGGTGGATGGTATGGGGTCTTTGTGTTTATCTGCTGTGTTGTGCATTATAAACAAGCATCTCCACTTTGGTCTCAGCTGTCCAACGGACATTTTTCCAGAAATCTTGTGGTTTGTTTAGATGCAACTTTGCAAACCTAAGGCATGCTATGTTCTTTTAGAGAGAAGATGCTTTGTCCTGGTGGGATTTCCAAACAATCCAAGTCATGAACTTCAACATTTACGATCCTAACCGAGGCTTGTTGAGTCTTTGATGCAGCTTTTGCACTTTCTCAGAGCACTGCACGGTCTTACTTTGGGGGATATGTGCTGTGATGTAGTATATCTAAAGGGATTAGCAAGCATGTTGAATGCTTCCTATCTTGTGAATAGTCTGTCTAGCTGTAGAATGATGGACTTTGGATTGTTTAGAAATGCCCTTATAACCCTTCCCTGATTGGTGGACAGCAACAGTTGCTTCTCTACGATCATTGCAGATGTTTTTGCTCCTTGGCTTTGTGTTGCCTGAATGCACCAAATTAGCAAACTGCCAACATTTCTGCTTTTATACAGGTGTGTTTGATTAGCAGCACCTGGTACTTATGTAAGCAGTAAGGGTGTATTTCTGGAAATGCATTTTTGCTTCTTTTGTTTTTTTGGATAAACAATGACAGTGGTGTATATTACATGTTGTTGTTCATCTGTGGTTGAATTAACCTAATTTTAAGACAAGGACAAAATTAATTTCATTTTATTAGCACCTTGAGGCAAATGTTGTTGTGATTTGGTGCTATATAGATAAACTGAACTGAATTATATCCTGATAAAACCTTTGAACTCAAGGAGGGTTTGCTTTCATTTTCACATGACTGCGTGAGTAAGGATTGATTGTTCTCATGGAATATGTTATTATATTTGAAAAGGCTTTTACATCATAAACCTGCAGTATTCACCTGCCAACAAAAGATACAAAGACTTAAACAAAAATAGGCTTTAAATGTTACATTTAAAAAGACAGAGAGACAGAGAGTAATGATTATGGTATTGATTTTTTATGCCAGACATTATTTTTAACTGACAACAACCAAAGTAATAAGAATAAATATATGCCAGCAAGAAAATGAAGTAAATAGGAAGAATGCAATACACAGAATATTTATTTACAGGGAAAAAATGTAAGTTTAAGCATCAAAAACATCATTTTGTTTTGATCTAGTTATGAAGAAGAGTTTTTATAACTAGATTTTACAAACAAAAACAAAGACTTTTAGATTTTTAAAACCTGCCTTTGATTCAAGGTAAAACAAGAAAAAATTGCAGGTTTTTTTTCTTTGTTTAACCAGATAACGGTTAAAAAAAAATGTTTATACTAGATCATATAAAGAGTTTTGTAAAAGTCTTTCTGTAGTTGTTTTGGAGAATATGCCCTTTGTTTTGTTAAATTAATATAATTTTATATTTTCCTTGCTGATTTCTTTTAAGACTTCTGTGTTCCCAGTATTTTGGCTTTTTTTTTTTTTTTTTTTTTTGGTTTTTTACTCTTCAGACGTGTTTGCTGTACCTGAGTCTTATTATCATTATTTGTTTGGTATATTGCCTCCTGTCCTGCATTTGGAAGCAATGCAAAGTGAGAAACATCTTAGCTGGGTATGTTGAGCCTAACATCACAAAGGTGGCTAGATCACCATGATTACCACTAAGCCTGGTTCATGTTCACTTCACTAATTCTTTCTTTATTCTGAACTATTCTCTCTTAAGTCAGAGAATATTTGCAAACATACTGAGCTGTGCATAATAGCACTGAATGAACCGATGATGTAAAATCTCATTAGTGTAAACTGTATGCCTTACAACAACATGGGAATTGATGTGCATTCAGGTAATGATGCAGAAAATGTAGAATTATGCTCATGTTGAGTCCTGATGGTATACAAAGTCTGTTTTACACTGCATTTAATTATAAAATGTAAAAAAAAACGCCGCTCACAGTCAGGTCCTTCTGATCTCAGGCATCTCTTTTCTGCTGCTTTCACTCCCTCCCTTTATTTCTTTGTACTTGTCTCATAGTGCTGATTCCTAGACTGGAATGCTTACTCCACACGCCAGAGTCGGATCCATTAGCTGAGACTAGCACACTCATCTTCCTCCTCACTTCCATTAACCAGCCAATCAGTTAATACAGGTTGAGTCGCCATGAGAACGAGCCAAAAAAAAGAGCAATCATCTAATTAGCTTGGACGCTACATCAGCTCTCTAGATCTCTCTCTCTGCCTATCTCTCTGCAGAAGCCCCTACCAACGCCACATGCACACACAGACATGCACACACACGTGCGCAATCACTATTCTTTCTTTCATGCACACACACTTTCACATTCACAGTAATCCAGAGCACTGAGAGCTGACATGTCCTCAGACAGGCTCTTAAATTATGTAGCACCATGTGACCAAATGTTACAAAACGCTTCTCTTTATCACCTGACACGTTGTGTGAAGCTTTTTCATTTTTGTTCTGTTTGGCTTTGTGTGTGTGTGTGTGTGTGTGTGTGTGTGTGTGTGTGTGTG